>NW_010541975.1:0-10273 GCF_000687285.1 Phaethon lepturus
GAGCGGGAGAGGGCGGCTTACAGCCACTTCTGCTGCGCTCGGGGGGATAACCGCGCAATTAAATATTAACATTGCGCCAATAAAAATTAAATTTTCAAACGCTTGAGAAGTTGTAAATAGGAAATATTGGTGCGGGATTTTTTTTTTTTAGGGGGTTAGGGGGAATTATACGGAGGAGGAGGAAAGAAATACAGCCCAAAAGTTAGCATCGTCCTCTCGGTGACTTGCTAATCACATATTTGTACTGACCACTATGCCTCCGAACATGTCACTTGGTGGAGCAAGAGCAAGCGCTGCTCACCTCACAGAGCTCCACGGGTCCTATTGTGTTCAAAACTAGCCTTTATTTGCGCACCTTCTTATATGTAAAAGGTTATTGCGCTTTTATGGGGGGAATAATCTGTCCTGCCTTTCTACCTGGACAACAGCTGCTAACACGTGAACTCCAGCTACTGAAGGGATAAGTCATAGCCTGGCACTGTGCATGCCACTTAAGCCCCAGTCTGGTAGCCAGCTAAAACAAATACCTTATATTAGTTCATATATAACTCTTAATGGGCAGGAGTATGTGTATTTAGTAGCCTGTCTCCAGCCTTTGGACATGATGTAAATACATATCAATGTAAAACTTAAATCCAGTGACCAGTTTCAGTTGGCTCAATTCTGCAACCCAAGTGTCAAGGAAGAATAATTTAAGTCCTGGTACTGGGGATGGTAAGAAGTTTTGGGGGGGTGGTGCTGAGAAAGGAATGTGTTACTGATGAGACATCACTTCAGGGGATGGTGGGGTGTGTGTATATATAGCACATCATATATGTATACACATATATGTATATGCAGTCATCCATACATATGTGTATATGTGTACACAGTCATCCCTATGTTCATTCACTTGTTATTTTTTTCCCCTTTTTCCCCTTTCTCTACAGAGTCAAGATGGCTAAAGGTGATCCGAAGAAGCCCAAGGGCAAGATGTCTGCCTATGCCTTCTTTGTGCAGACGTGCCGTGAGGAACATAAGAAAAAGAACCCAGAGGTTCCAGTCAACTTTGCAGAGTTTTCCAAGAAGTGCTCAGAGAGGTGGAAGGTACCTTAACTTGTGAATTCCTGCAGCGATAACTTCTTATGGTATCTGCTAGGATGACATGCATGTGTCTGAACGTGAAAGGAGCTGGTGCTGTTTTGGTCTGTGTGCCGTCCTTGGCAGGGCGTCCCGGCCATTGATCGGGTGCTACTGACTCCTGTAATGGTCATGAAGGCTTCAGCTCAGTGTATCTGCCTGTATAGGTGCTTCCACTACAGCATAGCCTTTTTTCCCGTTCCCAGGCAGTGCCCTTCAGCAGCCACCTCCCTCCAGGCCTGTGTCCTTGAGGAGGACTCTGGCTGTGCTTGTCCCACTCCTGTTGCTTCCCTCTCTCTGAGTACGCCAGCTGTGGCTGCGGTCCCTGGTATGGGACCTTCGTCCCCAAGGTGGTCCAGTTAGAAAACAAACAAATTCTGAAACTCCCCTATCGAGTCGGCATGTGTTGGCTTGTTTACTTAAAGTTTGCCAACTATTGAACAGTTGGGTAATCACAGGTTCGGTGTCTTGTTTTTTGGTTTTTTAGACTATGTCAAGCAAGGAGAAGGCTAAATTTGATGAAATGGCAAAGGCTGATAAGGTACGATATGATAGAGAAATGAAGGATTACGGACCAGCTAAGGGCGGCAAGAAGAAGAAGGACCCTAATGCCCCGAAACGACCACCGTAAGTAACTTTGAGGCATTAAATTCACCAGTATTTTGGTTTGTTTTCATGCCCTGTCACCCAGCTGTTAGGTTTCCATAAAGGAAGAAGATAGGGCATACTGTTGGTATAGCAGTATTGGTAATATTCATAGCTTACTGATACTGCCTTGTAAATCTTCTAGGCAGTTTGTAATCCTGAGCACTTAGAGCACTAACAGGAATTGTCGATACTTTGTACCCTTAAACTTGTGGTGATGGAAGACATGGAAGTGGCCGGGTCACAGTGAGACTTGTCTGTCTAAGATGAAATTGGGGATGGAGGGGATAGACAACACTTGATTTAAAAACAGCATTGGGTGAAGGCTGCAGTTCTGGGCCTCAGTAAAATAAAAACATGTTTGGTTTTGTGGTGTGGTGGGTTTTTTGTTGTGGGTTTGTTTTTTTTAAGTAAAAAAAGTGTTTTAAAGTGTGTGTGGGGGAAGTGTTTGAGTGCATGTGTGGATGTCGTGTGTGTGAAGGATGGAGGAAAGGGGTGCTCCCTGGGTGCACTGCTGTGGTGCTGACTGTTCTCTGGTGCTTCTCCCCAAGGTCTGGCTTCTTCCTCTTCTGTTCAGAGTTCCGCCCCAAGATCAAGTCCACAAACCCTGGCATATCCATTGGGGATGTAGCAAAGAAACTGGGTGAAATGTGGAACAACCTCAGTGATGGTGAAAAGCAGCCTTATAATAATAAGGCAGCTAAACTGAAGGAGAAGTACGAGAAGGTAAGGCTGGTTTTCACTTGTGCCTCTTCCATACCGGCTCTTTGTGTTGATGTGTTCCTGTGACATAGACCCAGCTAAGGCGGCCCCGGCGTAGTGAGCATCTCCACCTTACAGACCTGTTCTCACTGCGCTGCGTGCAACGTGGCCGAACTTTGCGTATGTTGGGATGGACTAGGTTAGAGAGCCACAGGCGGATTCCAGCGAGGAGGGAGAGTTTTCCCCCAGTGACGCGCAGCAGTGGCTGCTCGTGTTGCTCCCGCAAAGGTTTTGCTGTGCTGTTAAAGGAGCTTTGTCCCGTTAGCAGGAAACTTTTAAGAGAGGCTGGGTTCTCTTCTCCTCCTCACAGAAATAACCATGAATGCAGGGTTCAAGGCCGCTGTCGTCCCGAGGCAGTTGAGTATGCTTAGGTGTCTGCATACCTGTGTGTGGTAATGCTGGCTGCCTCCCCTTCTGAGGGTGCAGCTGTGGAAGGCCAGTCCCTTTACATTAACGCCCGCTGGTGTACAAATGCTGTATGTGTTTGCTGCTTAGAGCAAATTAAGACATCCCCTTGACTTTGCAGGATGTTGCAGACTACAAGTCTAAAGGAAAGTTTGATGGCGCAAAGGGAGCAGCAACCAAAGCTGCTCGGAAAAAGGTAGAGGAAGAAGACGAAGAGGAGGAGGAGGATGAAGAAGAGGAGGATGAAGATGATGATGATGAATAAAACTGTACAATACTTGTCTCCATGTGAATACCATAGAGTAGGGGAAACACCATAAATGAAGCACCTCTTATTTGAGATGGTGTCTCTTGCCCTTATTAGGCTTAATTAAAAAAAAAAAATTTGGATTCCGATCGCGTTGTAGTTTCTAAAAGTGCTCTAGAAATTGTAACTGGTTTACATGAAGTGGCCATGGGTGTAGTGAGCACCCTGAAACTGTATCAAAGTTGTACATATTTCCAAACATTTTTAAAATGAAAAGGCGCTCTAGTGTTCTCCTAACTCTGTGCACTTTGCTGTTGGTGTAACAAAGCATTTAAAAATGTTTCAAGCATTTTTTTAATTTGTAAGGTGGTGTTACTATATGGTTATTGGCTAGAAAATCCTGGGTTATAAACTGTACATATCTATAGTTTGTAAAAACTAGACAGATTCTTGTGGTACATGCTTAGAGTTATGATGCCTTAGAGGAGCAGTGATTACTTGGAAAGGCTGTACGTTCCCCGGGGTGCCATGGCCCAAAGCATGCACTGTGAGGGTAGATCTATTTACACTACAGTGGGCGTCCATTTAGCTTAAAGTTGTCTTTCTGTATATAGTGAAATAGCATTCTGCTGCCATTCTTAGTTGTGGAAGGGGGTTCAGCTGGCATGAGAAGTGTATGGATTTTTTTAGTTAAGTGCGGTAGTTTTTAAACTGAAACTGTAGACATCTCTTCATCGTCAACTAAGTGAAGAGCCAGTGCAGCAACTGAAGTTCAAAAACACTCTGTACTTAAACGAATTTGCAACGTTCTGTTTTTTTTGTATGTTTAGAATGCTGAAATGTTTTTGAAGCAAAATAAACAGTATTACATTTTTAAAACTGTTCTTGACAACACTCTAAATTTCTGGTTTAAAAGGATCTTAACAACAGCAAGAGGTTCATTTTGAAGTCTGTGGCATCCCTCAGGGCTGGTGACTTAGGAAACATTCTGACTCAAGGATTAAAAAAAATATATATATAAAAAAAATAAATGGTGGCCAGCCAAAACTGGCTGAATTGAAAGAGATGGCTGCTCCAGCTAATATGCAAACGTAACTGTTTATGGCTGAGTGGCATAAGATGCTATGCAAGTTTGAACTTTATTACTTGAACTTGGGAGCCTAAATGAACATTCATGACGTAATTGTTTGTTTGTGTGTGTATATAGCAGCATTCAGAGATGCAGAGAAAGGTAGGTGGCTAGGAATGAGGCTGACACCATGGAATAAGTATAAAAGCATAGTTTGGATTTTTTTTTCCAGTTGTGTTGGGTAAATTTATAGCCCAAATGCATTGCTGTACATATTAAAATGTGCCTTTTTTGTCCTGTGTTAAACTGTTTCAGACTTGTGGTTTTTTCTAGCATCTTAATTCGTGGCAGGAGCCAGGCGCCTAGTCTAACTCCCTGCTGAAGTAGGAGCGTGGTGCAGGTACTTAGTCCGTGTCCTTTCTCAGTGACGTGAGTTTTAACACGAATTGGGTGCTGTGAGGTGGGTCGGGGGAGCAACGCAGGTCTCTCTTCTCTTTGGCGACCAGCTGGCTGCGTCGCAGTCACTGGCTTGCTGTCTTTCTGATTCCAAGCTGGGGATGTTTTGCCGCCCCTGGAAGGGAGAGGTAATACCTGGTCTCTAGCTGGTGACTAACCTCATTTTTCCTTAGCACAGGAACTGCACAAACTGGGAAAACTGTAGCACCCCCTTGCTATACCCTGAATTCCTTCCGTGCCCTCGGCAGCGAGGAGGAGATGGTGTGAGGATACTTGCATTAATAGCAGGTCAAAGATGTGGGCTGCTGTGTGCAGCTGTGACTTAAGAGAACAGAGTAACTCATTAGTGTAAACTGTGGGTATGGGCTGCTGCCACTGCTTCCTTTGAGCCAAACTGCAGCTTAATGAGGCCCAGGCTTACAGGCAGTAACTGCTAATGTGGATAAAACTGCTTCGTTGCCTAATTGGGTAGCAAATCTGGCTTCCTGTGACTTCTCAACAGCTATAGTGTCTTGGCAAAACAGCCTGATCTAGGTTGAGAAGGACTAGAACCTGAAAGCAAAACCAAGCAGAACTTGGTATTGGATAAAACAAGCTAATAAACTTTTACAAAACATAGCAACATGTGGCAGTTTTTTTTCAAGGCTAAGTTGCAGTTGGATCCCTTAGAAATATTTCTGTAACTGCTTAATTATGGCAATTCTTAATGTCTTTAATGCACAAAAAAGTGTGAAACTGGCCCACATTTTATGGGAAGTGGCATTTTAAAAGCCTCAATAAAGCTGCATCTGGAAAAGAAATAGGTATCTTTGTAGTGGCTACCCTTTCCACATGTCTTCTGATGCAAGGGAGAAGACGACTGGAGATTCCAGCCTGTGGAAATTTGATGGGGGAAGTGGTGGAGCGGAAGAGAAAAGTGATGGCATCATTTCAGGAGCTGTAATACTCTTTCTGTTGTCTAGTTGGCAAAATCTCTCCTTAGCCACATATGGGAATTAGTGTAGATCACTGCTGTGCAAATTGAGCTTGGCTTTGAATTAACTGCTAGTGAGCTGAGCCCCTGTTGATAGTGTTAGCAAATAAGAACTAGAGCTGACACCTCTTTGTCTTCGTTATATTGGAAAACTATTGAGTTGCAGGGCTTGATTAAGGTCTTGGACCTTATGGTGCGCTACCCAGTCCTGCTCTGCAAATTCCTAAAATACAGCATGCCTCGGGGGTGCTGTTCAATACAATCCTAGTGCAGGACTCCGGGGACTCAAATTTGGATGTTGCAGATGTAGTGATGGTGTTTCTTCCCCCAGTGCTCTGCCATTGAGAAATACCATAGTGTGGATATATATAAATAGCACATGATTCCTCCTCGTCCTGGTTTTTGTGTTCTAAGATGTCATCTCAAATATGGGGAACTACTTAATGTCACCCAGCTCCATTTTTTTGATAGAATACCCTCTGACTGCTCTTTTTCTCTGCTTTGAAATGCTTGTGGTGTTTCAGAGCAGACATTTCTGCTTTGGGCTGTGGCACAGCTAAAACTTCTAGTTCGACTTTAGTCCCAAGCCAAGCGCAGTAAGTATGTCTCTTATTAACTCCATTATATGTAGGGAAGGGTATTGATAAAATAGATTTGGGGAAAGAGAGGGATGAAGAGAGGCTCCTCCTTGTGTGAACTGGACAGAGCTGACTGCGAGATCGTTTGTGTTCCCAAAACGCAAAATGTAATTTGTTGCATCCCCCCGCTGAAGTCGGGCTGTGAGGATGAGGGGCTTGGTTAAGAAGAAGTGCCGGTGCCACAGCTGTTGAAGCCTGCTCGCTGCTCTGGGGAGGCAGAGGAGGGCTGGGCTGGGTGGCGTGGGGCAGGGTGGCAGAGGTGTGAGAGCTTTCACTCAAGGGAAAGCATCTGCTGGTGCTGATGGGGGACAGATGCTGGGTGTGGGGCAGAGATGGGTGGAGGCAGGCAGGGTGCTGCTGGCAGTACCGACCCACACCATGGAGGTCATTTCCCGTGGTTGGTACCGTTCACTTTGCACTCAGGACTATATGTAGCCTTGCGAACACGGTCGCTACCAAAATGCCCTGCATCCCCCCAAAATCAAACCCACGGGGAGGGTGATGGGGTGAGCGGGGCTGCGGAGGGACTCTGTGCAGGCCAGCCTGCTGCTGCCGAAAACGAGCCCGGCAGCCTGTTAGCACGACCTGGGGAGGCAGAGGAGCGATGCTCTCCTGCTGCGCTGTCGCCTGTACATGTCTAAGCTCAGCTGAAAGGTAGTGAATACTGGGTCTGAGCTGCATGTGAGCCCTTCGACTAGAGGGGGGGCTCTGAGAAAGGGACTGCATCACGAAGGCCCCGCTGCTGCTCTGGGGTTAGCTCCCCACGAGCAGTCGCAAGGAAAACTGCGCTGCAGGACGGTTTCCTAGTGCTCGCGTCGGTATTCTAATGCATCTGTGGGGAAGCAGTGCATTAATTTTTCTGTAATAAAATTAATTAAAAATCCTAGTCCAAATGCATATTGAATCAATTAGCAGTGAACGGCTGCAGCTCGAACAGAGGTCCACGGGAAGGTGGGATTCTGCTTTGGGAATCGTACTGGGGATACCGGCAGAGTTGAGACAACTCTCTTAACTGCTCCCTTTGAACAGCTGATTTTTATATAGTTTTATTCACTCCTAATAAACCCTGCATGAGCAGCAGCAAGGTGCGAGGGCTTCTGTTAGCTCTGGCTCAGGCGGTGGCAGGTGAACGACTTTTCGCTTCCAGCCTCCAGCACAATTCTGGCGGCTGCCTTGAGTTTATGTTTTCCCTCTGCTCGCTCAGGCTGTTGTCCCAAGTAAGCCCTCTTCTGATGAGGGTTTTGGGGAGCAGGGCTCGGACCAGAGAAGCGGCTGGGATGGGACCTCCGCGCTGGCTTTGCTGGGGTGAGAGCAGGACGCTGCATTTATGTCCGTGCTGCTGTTTGCTTTCTGGCAAGCCCTATGCTCTCCTCTATGAACATGAGCCCGAGCTCGCCCTCCTCTAAGGGATGATGGGAGGAACTGTGACAAGTGACACATTTATTTCTTTCTGCTAGGGCTGCTCCAGATTTTAATGCAATAAACTGAATTGCAAGTTGCAGCTGTGCTGCAAAACAAAGTGTGCTGGAGACCCTGTTACCAGTCGATTGCTCTCTAAACACATTTCATCTTGCAGTGGAGAAGGGACTGGGTAACCAGCATGCCTGATGGGGTTTCATGCCTTTTGAGGTGTCTTCATCCCTTTTTGGGAGGCTGGGCTCTGGTGGGAGCGCGGTGTGTGCCTGCCCCTGCTTGGGCAATGTTTGGCAACCTGTGTCTGAAGCGCTCTGCAAACATCTCATCCTTCTGGTAGGCCTGATGCGTACATGCTAAAGCAGGATGTGGATGAGGCTCCTTGCCTGTGCTAAAGACCTTGATTGGAATTGTCTGCTGCTAAAAGCTTTTCCCCGAGTGCCCTCCTGCACCTGCATCCCTAAATGAGGCAGGAGACAACAGCTACAGCCCTGCTAAAGCTGAGGGCTATGTCTCCTGGGTGGTGAGCACCTGCTTCTCTTGTACCTGGGTGTGATATGGCCTCACAGAAACACCTATGAAGTAATGAAACCAGGGTTAGCCTTTCTGTGAAGCCAGGACGGAGAGGACAAGTGACCTGCCTGGGACTAGGGAGCCTGGGTGCTGTGTGGAGCAGCAGTCCTGGTGCTGCGGTGGGGCTGAGAGCTTTGGAGGCTGGGGTGCATGAAAGCATGTCCTTGTCTCATTGATGTTAAGAGGTGGAACTGCATTAACTGCGATAAGGAGATGCCTGTCCTGTAACTGTGTCCCCTGTCACGGGTGACTTTATGTCCCTGACTGAATCTGTCAGCCAAGAAAATCACAGCTGGGAACCGAGCCTTGCTGTGGGACTGTGTGTTTTGATGGTGTTTGCTGTCTTGACTTTTGGGTCCCTGAAGTGCAGTGCCGCTGCTCTGCCCCTGGACCTGCCACCTCATCTTGCTTCTGCCTGGCTGCTCCGCACCAAGACACCCGAGGAGCAGGAGCAGCCCCTCTGCGTGGGTGTCGCATGCCGCTGTGGTCGAGCTGTGTAAGCAGAGAGGCAGGTAGGATGCTACGAGTGATAGAGTTGCTTTTTCTTCCCGACATCTCCCCTTGTAAAGCTCTTTTGGGTATTTCAAGTCAGAAAAATGCTCTTTTTTCAAAAATATTAATCAGACATGGCCTGGCTTTGTTTTAGTAAGAGCTTATTACTTGTAAATGTTATTAACTGCTTCTTTGAGAAGCTTAATATTTGTTTTATGTTAGTTTAAAAAATTAATATGTGTAGAAGGGTGAAGTGGTTGGAGGGATTGCTTGAGACGAATGTCTTGCCTGCTACTAATTACTGTGTGATTGCTCTTTTACTACATGTTACTTGGGATGTACCAGCAATAATTCATGCAAAAGAGGCTTGAGAAGGTGGGAGCGGGGGCAATTTGGTCTCCAGTTTTTTTAAAAAATATGTTGGTCAAGTTTTGTTCTCTTTAGCTTTGGAGTTCATGCTGGGGATCTTCCCTGGGTTTGGCTTCTGCAGTTGTTTAAGGTACTGCTACCTGCAGCTCCTGGTGAAGGTCGCTCCCCGGTAGCAGGGAGAGCAAAAGGAAACGTGCTGGGTCATCTATTGCTTTATTTCATTGCTTCATATAATAACTTAATTTTTGCAAGCTGCTGGGGGGGGTTTCAAACCAAGCTCAAAGATCAAGGTGTCAGTAAAAGTTTTAAAGAGAACCCTCTCTTCCAAGGGCTTGTCTGGAAGTGGAATAAACCCTGACCAAATAGCATTAAACTAATTAAAGATCTCTTGCTCCTCACTGTCGCTCGTGTTTCATTCGTTGGTGATTCCCTACCAGAGAGAGCTGTCTTGCAAAAAAATCGGCTAGAGCAGACCTGGTGTTTTGAACCTTGAGGGTGACTTGCAAAAGGTCTTTGATGGTTTCGAACGTAGGAGGACTTGGCCTCGTCTGTGTTCTTCTATTCCCCGTGCGTCTCCGCAGTGTGTGGCCGTCTCCCGAGCGCTTTGCCTGGGGAGAAACAGGCCTTTGCCATGAACGTGTGATTGCTCATCTGTGGGCAGCACCCAGAAATTCTCCTGCAGACCCAGGGAAGAGAGCCCCTGATGGTCCTCATTTACTGGAAGGTGACATCTTAAAAAAACAACTCTTCAGCGGCAGTTCAGGCCAATCTTTCCAAGTGTGAGGTATAACAAAGCCCCCAAACCCTCCAAATAAAAGCCCCACCAATGCGTATTTCCAGGTGCCATTTCACAGATCTCTCAGCTTTTCAAGACCCGTTTCTTCCCCTGTTTCATGTCCTTCTCTCATCCTGTTCCCTGCCCCAGCTCTCCTGCTGCCCAGGAGATGGTGGCTGCAGTCAGCAAACTGGACCCAACGGCTTCCTTGAGGTGGTCTAACTCCTGAATTTCGAGAGCGAGCTCGGCCTGTGCTTTCGGGAGCATCTTCAGCTGGCGTGGGCTGTTGCTCTGTGTCCGCTCGGGCCACCCGCCGGCGCTGTTCCCCGGAGGTTTT
>NW_010541976.1:0-1818 GCF_000687285.1 Phaethon lepturus
CCCCCTCCCTCCCAACCCCAGCAGGACGCTGGCCCCAAGGTCTGATCCCTGCCCGAACTGGGAGGGCTGGGGGGGAGCAATGCCTATAAGCGCCCGGTAAATCCTCCTCCAGCACCGGATCTTGTTTAAAAATAAAAGGGTGACCCAGCGTCCATGGAAAGAGCTTGCTCTGCTCTTGCCCGGCTCGGACAGGACTCGGTGACAACCTGAGGTGCCCGACTGCCTGGGTGCTTGCTTTCTCCTGGGGCGGCCCCTTCCTTGTCCCAGTGGGGAGAAGTGAGTAATGGGGTGGCTCAGCAATCCAGGAGCGATGCGTCGTCCGTGTGCAGGCAGCATGTTTCGGCTGGGGAGCACAGGCCTGGGGCCCAGGCGCCTTCTGGCTATTATTAGCAGCTTTTGTAATCCTCAGCGACTGTATCCAGGCTGCCAGGCAGCCTTGGAAAGCATCGCCACTGACTCACTGGATGGCCTTGGGCGAGTCCCAGCGGGTTGCGAACCCCCATCTGTAACCATGATGCTCTGACCCGCTCTCAGGGCTGGGACATGGGTCTGCCTCCCTGTGCTCCTCCTCACCTCCCCTTGTTGTTCCTGAGCCTCGGAGCTCTTTCTCTCCCCTTTGCGGCACCCCTTGGCCGTGGGTACGGCTCTCAAGCAGCCCCTCCCTTATCCCAGTGTCCTGGAAGCCACATCTGTCCCTCTGCCATGTGATTTATTGGTGCCTTTGAGTACCAGGATCTCTGTCAAGCTGGAGAGCCCCTGGGCTGCTGTTAGCCGGCTTGGTCCTGCCTGGGCTAGCTCAGCACCAAAGCTGGCCACTCAGCCGGAGCTGCTGTGGGGCCAGGGGCAGGCCCAGCACTCTCTGATGAAGTGCAGCACCCCATCAGGACAGACAGCCATACCCAGTGCTGCCAGAGCTCAGGGATTCCTCTGCTGTCTCACTAGCTTGAGTCTTCTTGGGAATGTTTTCCCTCCCCTCTGGCTGCTCCTCAGTCCCAATTTCTTTGAATGGGCACTGCTGCAATGCTCACTGCCCTCAGAGATGGGCTCAGCTCCTTGATCCCAACTCATCACAGGTGTGGTGCAGGGTTTTGCATGCCTGGAGGTAAGCCCTTACCAAGGCAGAGGGAGTCTTGTGTCCTCCAGAAGCCTGGCTGGGCCCTGTGGGACCAGGGTCTCTGCTGTGCTGCCCTCGGCCCCCCTTGCAGCAGAGCAAAGGGGAACGCCAGAGCTGAGTAGGGTCCTGGCTGGTTTTTCCTCCTGGGAAATGGTTACCTCACTGTAGGAGCAAGAAAGGACAAGTTGCCCTGGACCTGAGCAGCATCTCTTCGGGAAGGACAGGGATCAGGCAGTGGCTGTGATCAGGGTGGTGGTGGAGAGCAGCGGGAAGGGGGAGGGATGCTTCTCCCCGCTGAGTAAGCGCTTGGGAGCGCTGGCCCGCGCGTGAGCTCGCAGCTGCCGGGGCCGCTTGGCACAGGCCGTCTGGCCAGGGCTGGTGGTCCCGTGGTGGCGGGTGGCTCGGTGGAGGGAGCACGTGCGTTTCCAGCAGGCACCATGCACATGCGAGTGGGGAGCAGTGCCCGGGCTGCTGATCCGGGCGCTGATCCTGCGAGTAGAGGAGACGAGACCATCTCTGGTCTGCAGAGTCTCCCCTGGCTTCCCTGTTTTTGCGAGTTGCTCTCCGCAAACATTCTCAAAGTTTCTTCATCCTCCTCCTCCAGCACTGCTTAGGCCAAAGCCCAGCAGATCTTACAGGCACGGGGGGGACTGGCCTTGGGCAGAGCAGCAAGTGCTTTGCAGATGGCTGCTGGTGGAAACGTG
>NW_010541976.1:1875-2170 GCF_000687285.1 Phaethon lepturus
GCGCCCCGCGCTCCCTCCCCAGACGCCTGCCGCTCGGCTGCGGGCTCCCGGCAGGCTGCTGCCGGCTCAGGGCTTCTTGGTTGACTCAGTAAATCAGCAAGCGGAGGGCTGTGCTCGGCCCTCGGAGCGCGTTCCTTCCTTGTCTTTCCCCCCGTTGGCTCAGCACGTACTGCATGGGGCTGGTTCAGACTCACTGCAGCCTTTAACCACTCGACCAAAATGCTGATGGATGAACCCGCCTGGGGAGAGCAGCCTCGGTGTGTTTAATGGCTGGCTGGAGCTCGGCACCCCGCTC
>NW_010541976.1:2217-2991 GCF_000687285.1 Phaethon lepturus
CCCGCCCTCGCCCGCACCCGTCGAGGCGCGCCTGCTATCTGAAACCGGCTGCTTCCGCAGCGTGGGTCGAGGCTTCCCGGCCCCTCTCCGGGAGGAACGGGCCGTTGCAGCATCATCTCCATGGCTATAAAATGAAGCAGTGGCACAGCAGGGAAAGGAGCCCAGGAGTCCTTGTTTCCATTAACTGCTGGTAGTGTTCCCCTTGTCTCTGCTGGCTCCCATCACTGAAAAAAAAAGTTAATTAGTGTGTCGCTGTCTGTTCTCATCCCCATCCCAGCTTGTTATCGGATGAGGCAGTGCTGTCAAAGCAATCCTCTAATGAAAAGCTGTTGGGTGGGAATGCAGCGTCGCTGGGGCTGCTGAGTCTTGTTCTTGCAAGAAACAGTCAGAAAATTTCAATTCTCTAATGAATATTTCTGTTGTGGAAATGGCAGATGGCAGGGACAGGGCAGCGTTTTCAGTGGTGGTCTACAGCCAGCGCTGGGATGCTGTCCTGGCCAGGAATGTGCTCTGGAGATGGGGAGGGCGAGCGGGCAGTGCCAGACTCTCTGCTGGGCACGGCAGCCTGGGCGGTTTGCAAAGGGTTAACCGCAGCTGGTGGCTTCAAACGGAGCAGGGCCAAGTGGGTGACTGGGGAGAGAGGGGACAGCTCTGGAGGTGATCTGGCAAGGGGGGCCTTGCACTTGGAGGTGCCCAGCTTGTCCTGGCCAGGGGAAGTCAGGCAAACCCTGCCTGCTCCGGACGGCGTGCTGTGCTGTCACCCGACAGCAAGGC
>NW_010541977.1:0-234 GCF_000687285.1 Phaethon lepturus
TGAGCCCTCTGGCAGTGCGAGCCCCGGTGCGTGCACGGTGCATCCCCAGCTGGGATTTAGGGGGGCTGTGCGTAGCCTCACACGGCTGAAAAGAGAGCTCCCTGTGACTTTTCGAGGAGTTGGTGCTTTCTTGCTGATGGCCCCTGGGTGGGAACGGTGGAGGCGGCGCTGGCGCGGGCTCCCTGTGCCGCGGTGGTGCCGGGGGCGGCCCGTCAACGCTGGGTTGCTGACCCT
>NW_010541977.1:280-2369 GCF_000687285.1 Phaethon lepturus
CAAGGCATGGTTGTCTCCTTGTTGCTCTGATGCGCCCATGGTGATGGGGCAGCGGAGTCTTGCCCCCTCCCACGCCGCAGCCCAGCCAAGATCCCGCTTGCATCCTGCCTCCAGCACCATGATCAGCCGAGGCTGGGCACCGGGGACAGGGGAAGCTTTTAGCAAACACAGCAGCTGCCTTTGCAGAGTACTCAAGAGCGCTGCAAATGAGCAGCGTGCTCGTCAGCAGCCACCCTCATGAATATTTTAGCTGGGAGAATTAACATTTGTCAAGAAGCATTTATGGAGGCAGCGTGGATGTCTCTTCCCCAGGCGCTGGGGGCTCACTGCTGCTCTGGGGCGGTGCTGGGAGCCGGGGCAGAGCCAGCCGGAGCACGAGCCCTTCCCCTGCAGCGTCGCAGCGAAGCGGGATGGCAGAGACACGATCTCTCCCCCGGGACAGCCGGGCCCCGGTGCCAAGGCAACCAGCCCGCCATGCGAGATAGACAAATGGTTGTGGGTTGGTGTTTTTTTTTTTTCCTTCCCCTCCTGGTTCTTGGCAGAAAGTAAAATGTCCCTTTTGTTTGGTTTCCTCCTCCCCCTGCCCCATCGCCTTTCTTTAAAGGTTGTGTTCCAGATTTCATCAACCCACGTTGTGTAATAGCCCTGGAGAATGGCGTGGGCATTGGCTGTGTCCCACCAAGGCAGTGGCAGAGCTGCTCCTCGGGAGCTTGACCGTGGCACTACCTGCTCAGAAAACATATTGCATGCAGTTGCTGAGCGAAGCTCTGTTGGATCGAGCTCCTACGAGGCACACGTATTAGAAATGATGGGGAAGGTACTTGGAGAAAAGTCAGAAATTTTTGAATCTAAATAATGCTGTATTTCTACCTCAGCCCTGCAAAACTGTTTGGCAGTGAGGGACTCTTGCAGACAAGCCCTGTTGATTTACAGCATCAGCCCCTGCGCCTGGGAGTTCATCGCCCACGGAGCATCCAGCACTGTGCATCCTCCTGCCACAGCAGCTGGGTCTCCCCAGCAATGCCCCGACTGAGATTTCTTCTTTCAGGCTTGTAAGAGGTCCCCATTCTTTCTTACCCTCCTTTCCACTGTCCAAGGTGAGGGATGCTGCTGGGCTCTCCATCCTGAGAGCGCCCATCCGAAGGTCCCTGCATCTTGTCCAGAGGCTGCTTGGCTTCTGGATGTGGAGAGTATGGCATGGACCATGACGTCCTAGGCACCCAGGAAGGGAGAGGAGGAGGAGGAGGAGGAGAGCATACTATAGGCTTTGTGTAGTATGGAGGGGGATGCTGCAAGCACGTGTGTGTGTGTGTGTGTAAATACGGATCTGTTATACCAGAGGGAAACAGCAATGTGATTGTTTCTTGGCTACGGTTCCTCTGCTGATACTGGCAGCGTGGAGAGCTGTAGCTGCTCATATGGTGTGGGTGCCGTCTTCCCCATGCCGGGACGCGATGAGCAACGGGGGGCTGCTCTGTTTGCCGGGCCGGAGGTGGCCGGTGGCACTGAGAGCTGCTGCTTGTGATGGTGCCCGTAATGGTGTCCTCCGCCGGTGCACCCTGCTGTGCTTCCACTCCCCCCCCGCCCATTAAAAGACACCTCGGCACCGGATCCAGGTGTGGGGTAGCTGCATGCTCCATCCCATTGACAGCAGCATGGGAAATGGCAAGGCAGGGCCAGCGCCTGGGGACGGGGCTGTCCCCAAGGTGGGGACTGGCAGAAGCCAGCAGCCGGAGCCTGAGCATCCAGTCCTGCCTCACCCGGACGCAAAGCCTCCCCGTGGCCCTGGGGTCTGACGCTGGGTTCAACCTTGTATCAAAGCATCTGTTTTTCAAAGGGCTGGTTGAAGTCCCAGCCCTGTTACTGTTTTGGTGTCTCTGCTGTATAACACCTCCCTGCTTCTGCATTTATTTATTCCCTTCCAATTGCCGGAGCCGTGCAGTCCTCACCTGCCCTGGGATCAGCCTGGGCACCAGCTCTGCTTGTCCTTCCCCGGGGATCCCCAGCTCTGAGAACCCCCCCAGCACAGAATCGGGTGCTGAGAGGCAGGGAGGGGTCCATGTGTCCTCGTCCCCTGCTGCAGACCCTC
>NW_010541977.1:2520-2953 GCF_000687285.1 Phaethon lepturus
CGGGGTGCCGTGCTGCCCCAGCCCTGTTCTTTTCCTCGGTGGAGATGTGCGTGTGCGTGCGCGTTTCCACCTGGCGCCATTTGCATTTCGCTCTGCTTCAAAGGCCCTGTGCTGCCTCCAAGGAAGGAAATAAACGGGGTAAAGGGATTTACATCCCGAGTGAGCGAGGCTGCTGGTCCATCAGGTTTCATCTGCTACCGAGAACGTGGGCTGGAGGGTTCGTCCCTGGTGCCCGTCCCGTCCCCGGTGCAGGGGGGGGCAGTCCCAGCTTTGCTTGCAGCCCCTCTCCTCGTGTCCTGGCTCGGAGGCGTGGTGGTGGACGGGGACCCACGCGTCGAGCTGTGCGAGATGCCCCGGTTCACCCTCGCAAGGAGGAGCGCGCAGCAAAACTACAGGGCTGGCCCGGCGGTGCGGGGGCCGCAAAACGCCTCCG
>NW_010541977.1:3005-8390 GCF_000687285.1 Phaethon lepturus
GAATGCTGCCGTGGGGTTAAAGAGGGATAAGAGCAGGCGGGTTGTGCAGGGAGCGGTCTCCTCCTCTCCTCCTGTGCCAGCTCCCTGCCAAATCCCTGAGGGGCCTCCCCGGGAGTCGAGGAGTGCCTGTGGCAAGAGGGACCGAGGGGCCCAGGCTCCCCGTGAGGGACCAGCGCTCCCTCCTGGAGCTGCTCTCATCCCCTTTTTCCCCCATCGTGGTTGTGTTCCCTGGTGCAAAAATGCTCTGGGTGGGGAAGGGGGTCGAACCGAGACCTTACATCCTGGAGGCCTTGGCTGTGCCGAAGGCCAGTGAGACAAAAACGTTTCTAAGACTCCGCTTGGAGCAGGAGAAAGTTTTTCCGTTGGCCTTTTATAGCTCCCGGAAAGCGGGGTTTTATTTTTGTTATCTAAGACAAAAAATCCTCTTAGGAGCCGACTACCCATGGCGGTGCAGGGCAGGCGGCCGTGCGTGCACCGTGCCGGGGGTCTGGGCTTGGCTTTCCCTCCCTCCCTTGGGGTCTGTGGATGCTGACGCTGGTTTCCATGAAGGAAAAGAGGAGGTTTTGGTGTCCCTGATGTACAACCGGTCCCGTTTGTGCGCCCGTGCTGGGCACCGATACTGCAGCGCCTGTGATGGCTCCGTGCCACCCCTGGGCTGTCGGAGTATGCTCCTGCTCGGGGACACGGCTTCAGGGAAAGCCCTTTTCCTGGGGAAGGGGCTATTTCCCATGGCCCGCAGATGGGTAAACCGGGCGCTTCGGGGGGCTGATCTGAATTTCCTGAGGTCATAGGCTGGGGCCATCGAGCTCTCCCCAGTTGCCCCTTTTTTGCATGGTGCAGGCTGCTTTTGGAGGGGTTTTACTGGCAGGGCAGCCAGTTTCCATGGTAAAAGCCTTAACAGCATCTGCCAAAAATCCACCTCTCCATTGGCCCAGCTATCTGGAGGGCACAACGAGGCTTTGGTGGGGTGAGGAGGTGGCCGCGGGCTGCTTTGGGTGCTGCTTCGGTGCTGTTGGCAGCTTGGAGGGGTCCCTCCACCCCGTATTTATGCCCCAGGTGCAGGTTTGCGCCGGGATGCGGGGGGACACCCCAGTGTCACCGAGCCTGCTGGGGCGCAGGCAGGCTGGGGATGGGGGAGACGTGGCATCGCTGCTCGGGGAGGGAGGGCTGCGGGCGCCATGTGCCGGGAGCGGGTGGCCGCGCTGTAATCGGATGAGCCGGCACCGCTCCAGATGGACCTGTCAGCTCTCATCAGTGCTGACACCCCTCTGGGTCCCTCCGCGTCCCCTCAGGCCACCTCACCCTGTCCCGCTCTGCTGTGTCTGTTCGGAGCAAGGGGGCCAGGAGGTGACACTGTGTTTGCAAAGCCCATCAAACAAACGAGGTCCCTTCCATGCTGCGGTTCCTCCCTGGCAAACTCCCATGTTTTGTTAACTTTAAGGAGAAAAACCTGGCATGTGTGTCCGTCTGTCTGTCTGTCTCTAGTGCCTGAGCCATCCTGCACGGAGGGCAGTGGGGCCTTGTTGCTTTGCCACCCCGCGCCTCACGTGCCACCCCAGATGGTTTGCAGCTGTAAATTCAGTGCCTTGCCATGGTGTCCCCATGCTGCAGCGGGGCAGCCATCCTTCCCTGGGCGTTCGGCATGGGAGAAGCATTTTGCTGGCAGCGGTGGGCTGGACTGGGCTGGCAGGAGTCATGCCTGCTGGTCTGTGTCCCCAGATGTGCGGCACCGGGCTTTGCTGTGTGCTGGCACGGCGCTCGGGTGGGCCTGGGTACTTGTGGGCAGATATCTTGGTGTGTAGGATCCTGGTGTCCACCAGGAGAAGTTTTAGGGCTCAACTCTGCACTCAGCTGCTGTTCTCTCCTTAAAAATTGCTCCTTTCTCCTTCCCCTTGCAGCCGACAACGCTTCCGCAGGGCACCATCAACATGAACCAGTGCACGGATGTGGTGGACGGGGAGAGCCGGACAGGGCAGAAATTCTCCTTGTGCATCCTGACGCCAGAGAAGGAGCACTTCATCCGGGCCGAGAACAAGGAGATCATCAGCGGGTGAGTGCAGGTCCGGGGCCGAGCCGCTGCGGGGCTCTTCCCTTAGCTGGGAGGAAGAGGAGGGCGGGCGGGACCTTGCCTAAGGCCGGGTGCTGTGGCGGTGTGTGGCAGATTAATTCAAGTCTTTGCTCCGTGCCTAATGCCCGTGCTCGGTTGTGCCGGGCTGGAGCCTGAGGCTTCCCAACATGCCGGACACCTTTCAGGGCCAGTGCTCAAGGAATCTTGGCCTCTGCCGGGAGCCTTGGCCAGGCCCCAGAGCTGAGATGCTCCTGAGTCACTCGTTACTTATGAAGGCTGCCATTTTCAGGTCAGTTTTGCTGTCTGCCGTTGGGCAATATCCTGCTCCCTGCCGCAGAACAGCACTCCCAGCGGCGCTTATCCCCGGGAGGGAGCTGAGCTACGCTGGGGCGTTCATGGGGTGCTCAGAGGAGCCCCTCAACATCAGATGCACCCTGGGCTGGCCGTGCCATCTTCAGCCCCAGTAGAAAGCAGCTATTTACTGGCCAGGGGAAGAAGCTTGGCCACAGGGTGAACACCAGGATGGGGTTGGAGCTGATGGGTGCCAGGGTGACCCCACGGTGCTTTTAGGACAGCATCCGATCAGGCACCCAGCCTGCTGGCACAGGTCCTGTCCCACACCAGTGGCGGGTCCCGTAGTCCCGGGGCTGATGTGTCCAACCCCAAGTGCCATACGCCCTCCGGTCTTCATCTGTCCCCGGGCAGATGTGGCTTCCTGGGGCTGCCCGCTCTGCATTTACCCTGTCCCCACTGGGACTCGCCTTCACAGCGCCCACCTCGCCCCACTCGCTCCCTGCGGGCAGGCTGGCAGAGGGGACAGATGGAGCCCACCCCCTTGGTCCCAGTGGAGCATCTGATCTCTGAGGATGATTAAAATAATCATCTCTGATAGGAGCACCTACCGCCGGGATGCAGTTGCTCAGCAGCACTGAAGATTAGGCCACTAAAATGATCAAATCATGGTAGATTTCTGACTCCAGGTGTTGGATGGTGACCTAGAAACATCCTCGCCCATCGCTCACATGCTGGCTTGGGTTGAAGCCGGTGCTGGTGAGGATACAGAGCTGTGGGAGAGCCGAGCCACCGGCACACAGTGACAGACTGTGACGATGCTGCGGCGCACGTGCGAGTCTTTCCCACATGGGATGTGTGGAGCTTGGTGCCTCCCTCCCAAAATTTGTTGACATTTGAAACTAGAGCAGAAAGTTGAAGGGATGAAGCACTATCTCTTTCCCACTCTTCCCGAGGTACGGTGTCTCCTGCTTGCCGGAGCCCTGGCAGCAGCAGAGTCAGTGCTTTCTGTTGAGATGATTTCTATTTCCAGGCATTTTCTTTGGTTGTGACTTCCCCCATTTTGGTAAATACTGGTTGAAATAGGCATTTTTCTACCAACAGCTTGGGATTTTGATCAGATACATGTTTTCGTGCATTGAAACTTCCCTGCTCTGCTGAGACATGTGAGCATGGGTGGTTCCCCCTCCGTGCACCACCTCCGGCCGGCAGACCTGTCCTGCGTGGCATGGGGAATCGTGACACAGGGGAGTTGGTTCCCCTCCTCCAGCCGAGGCAGGAGCAATGGCTGTGCACCAAAACACGGCCAGCCCCCATGCCCGGCTCTCTGCTCCCTCTCCCCACGCTCCGGTTCGCAGCTCAGCCGTTTGTTGCCGGTCCTGCCCACCACGCAGGAGGGAGAGGCACTGCAGCGCAAGGTGGGGCTGATTTATAGTTCATTGGCCCGGCGCTGGATTTCGAAGCAGCGCATTTGCTCCTGACTGCAAGCATTAATCATCCCAAAACAGTCCCACTCTGGGTCTGAGCCAGGCGGGTTTCATTTGCAGTTGCAGCACGACAGGAAGATTTCCCTGGCCGGGGGAGAATTTGTTTTACGTTCGTTGCATGCTTCTGGCATTTATTGCTTAACCAAAACCCACTTGATGTGGTCATCTCAAAACGCTTTACAGCAGCAGCTTGCGAAGTGGGGGGAACAGGACAGGGAAGCAGGGAAACAGGAATATTTCCCAGCGGTCCACGGATCCCTGTGGAGTTCAGAGAGATCAAAGGGCAGGTCGTCAGGCCACAGTAGGAGGGCCCAGGAGGGTCCCCCAAACAAGTGACTTGTGCAGGGGATGTGCTTCTCAATGCCAAGTTCACACTGCTCGTTCTTGGACAAAAGCGCTTTGTGTGCAATGTGCGGGTGTTGGCATCGCTGAAGGAGGAAGGTCCTGCTGGAGGCTCTGTCCCTCTTGGCTGTCTTTTAGGATCCTTAAATCCCTGTCCCACGTCAGCCTTGGCCATGGCCTTGCTCTTGCAGTGAGTGGGGTTTGAGCCAAAGCACCCTGGGGTCATCCCTCTTCCCCTCCTCTCCTGCCTCATTTTTCCCCCAGGACTTGGCTGGGATGATTTCTGGGTACTGTTTACCACGTTGACCCTGACCAGGCTGGAGAAGCTGAGCTCCTCCATGTGCCCAGCCCCAGCTCGGGGTTGTGCTTATGGCCAAGTTCCAAACCCGGGAAGGCTGGGCTTAGGGTTGCAATGCGGATGCTCCATCTCTGGAGCTTGCAGGCAGCCTGCCCCCGAGGTGGGATGAGGCAGCATCTCCCCGGGCAGTGTGGTCAGAGCCACCCGTGGCGGGGAACAGCTTTGGGGTCCGCAGCCTGTGGGAAGCTGCGTTACACCCCATGGTGGAGCGGGAGCATTGCTCCCATCCCTGCGCTCTGCCCTTCGGCACAGACCTTATCTTTTGCTTTCTCTGCCCGCAGGTGGCTGGAGATGCTGATAGTCTATCCGAGGACAAACAAACAGAATCAGAAGAAGAAGAGGAAGGTAGAGCCCCCAACTCCCCAGGTAACTCCAGGGTGGGGGACGGTGTCACCTGGTCCCTTGCCTCCCTCTTGGGGCCACAGCATTGCTCTGCTCCCGGGGACGGTGCCCTCGGCCCAGCGGGCTGCCAGCCCTCTGACTAGCCTGCGCAGAGCGCGAGAGCCGGGGTGAGCCAGGGCAGCAGGACGACGTGAATTAATTCCTGGTCGTCACTTCCCAGAGTCACACGCTGCTGTTGCTGCTGCTTTCCTGGCTGCTTAGGGGCCACGTTTTGCCCCCCAGGCACTGTCTTGTGGCACCAGCCCCGCACACGCTATCCCGGGAGCGGCTGCAAAGCCGCATGGTCCCCATGGGGCACTGGGGAGAGGTGCTGGCTGTTCACGGGCCATTTCGGCAGAAACAGGATGAAATTCCATCGGCCTCCAGTTACCCCCTTTGAGATGACCCCAGAGATAATGGGAATGAAAGGAAAATACTAAAGGCCAGGGCCAGGCTGG
>NW_010541978.1:0-6364 GCF_000687285.1 Phaethon lepturus
CCTGTGCCTGGACCTGCCCAGAACGGGACCAGGGGAAGACATCTGGCCCTTGCGCCTTGCAGAGGTGCTGGGTGATGCCCTGCTGCAGGGTTTCATCCTGGTTTTTTGTGGGCTTTCTCCTTCTTCTAATCTCCCCTTCCTCCCAGGTGGCTACGTGCTGCAATTGCTATAAAAACAGGGGATCTGGAAGGGGCTGCAGGATCCCAGGTGAGCACCTTGCCGTTGCAGGTTGCCATCCCTGCTGGTGCAGGGGGATGGAGAAATCTCTAGTCCAGGCCAAAACCCCATGGCAGGCAGGGCGTGAGCAGGGTGGGGTACTTCAAAAAAAACTTTCCCTGCCAGTATCCGGCCTGGGTGACACTGCACATGCTGGTGTGGCCGGAGGGGACAGGGTGAGCTGTGCTGCACTGCAGAGAGCTTGGGGACTTGCACCCACGCGTCCCTCTCAGAGCAAGGCAGCATAGGCTTCCCTGGGGCGCAGCACAGCAGGAGATAAACTGCACACAGACACAGCTGGAGTGGGGAACAGATACAGCCAGGTCTGACTCCTGGAGACCTAGGTGCCATTCGAGTGGTTATGGTGTGCTATAAAAATTATTTAACATAGCTCCAGGTGATCCTCTGCAAAACATTGCCTTCATCCCAAAGAAGGGACGTATTAGGAATCACTTAAAGCAGCTCCAGACAGAGAGACCCTGGCTCCAGACACAGTCGCTGACTGCACTTGACCGGAGGTGAAGCCATCCTTCCAGTCCTTATTCCTTATCTGGCCTGAGTGAAGTGCTCTGAATTAGAGAGTTTGAGAAAGAATCGCCGGCTGCCTGGGGGAATGAGGGTGTTCAGAGCACAGGACCTCAGGCACTGTAATTCTTACCTACCAAAAGCTTCTGTTTGGAACCTCCCTTTATTTTTTTCGCTCAGGACATAAATACTAAGGCAGCAAACACAAGCACACAACACTACCGAGGGAGACCCAGAACTGTTCCAGGCTCTCCCAGCTCCCAAGGCTCCTTCCATAGTCAGCAGCTTTGTCTCCCAACTTGAGTTTGAAGTTTTATGTATTTTGCATTAAATGTATTGGGCTAATTCTCCTGCCTACAACCTCATTCTCCATCCTAACCTCCATTTGCAAGATAAAAGTACTGAATACACCAGGGACAGCCAATATGCACAGGAGGCTTAGGGAGAAGGTAGGAATGCAGGCTTCTGCAACTTGCTTGAGATAGTTCCTCAGCTTAAATAGCCTGGGGTTTTTTTGCTACCTGTCTTTTTTTTTTTTTTTTTTTTTTTTACTTTCTCTGTGTTGTTCTAAACCTCTGTTATTTGTAAGGCAGAATTGATGCTGTATTGCTTTTAGGAAACAATTTCAGACAGGCAGTTTAATATGGTTTTATTGAGGCAGCGTCAGCACCATAAAAGTAGTACCAGCACTAACCAGATTTACAGGAACAAGACTTTGAGCTCTGACTGCACAGAAAAGTTTGAGTTACCCTTAGAAATTAAGTGTTGCTAGATAATCTGTAATCCTTTGCCTACCCCGTGTCCAGGTATCGCAGCACAGGAAGAGGAAAAGGGGCTTGTGGAGGAGACATGCTTGCATCAGAGATTCAGGAGAAATGAAGACAAACACACACAATGTGAGATTTTTAAATTCTTATAATTACTTGCATTGTAGACATACCCAGAAATTAAAAAAAATATTCCTTTTTCTAGAAGCCTGATGACACAGAGCCCAGGAAAAGAAAAGGGCTTTGAGGCACTGTTGTCACTATATTGCAGATAATCTTTAGAAGCTTTCGTCCCCTAAGAGGTTAGAGGCATTTATTGCATTAAAAAAGTCCTGACCTCAGGGAGAGATGTGGGGAGCAGCAGAAGTGCGGCCGTGCAGAGCCACCTCCAGCAGGCAGGCAAGTCCCGGGGGCTGCCGGACAAGAGGGCGGCCAGCGACCCCCAGGTGATGGGATGCTCCGGTCCTTTCTTGGGAACAACTGTGAATTCAGCAGCCAAAACGAGCTGGGGGTTGGTTTTGCTCACCATGGCACCCCAGGGAGCAGCTCTGTAAAAATAAACTCAGTTGCGAGGTGCTAGTGCTGATGTACGTTTTCAGCCTGGCCGGGGAAAGAGCTTGTCTCTTCCGCCTGCGGAAAAGGAGGACGAACAGAAACGCCGATTCACTTTGTGGGGAAATCTCCGGCTCACACACACTCGGTTCAGCCGGGTGCCCCTTGGTGCGGAGCATCCCTGCTGCCAGCAGTGGGGAGGGGATCACGCGAAGGGAAAATTTACTGTGAAATTACCACTACGAAAGGAGAATACTTAAAACGAACTCAGAGGACTCCCTCACCAGCCAGCATGGCCACGGGTGGGCACGGGGCTGCTGTGCCCATCAGCCCCCGGCTCCTGCACCCAGGACCGGCTCCCACGGCTGCTGGTATTTAGCACCTCGCACAGTGGCACCTTGCAGATGTCCCCCAGGCCAGAGTCACCCGCCCACAGCACACAGCTCTTGGTCTCCTGCCTTTGCCCCCACATCAGAGCAGGGAGCTGTGACCAGCGGTGTACGCGTGCCTGCCGTGTTTGGCTTTTTGGCTACTGAAGTGCCGCTCAGGTTTTCCTTTGGGACTTTGTTATGCTTTTATGGCTTGTTACAACGTAATCACAGCAGTCTATCAGCCTCCCTGCCCCGCTGAAGGATTTTAGAGGGTGTTCCTTCTCCACAGTGATGTGGGGATGCATATTAAAGACAAGCACTGAGAGACATCCCTGCAGGCTGCTTGCATAGCATTTTAGTTGCCTAACGCAGATGTCATCTCCTTGGATTGATCCAGATTTCTTGATCCAAAAAATTGTCCTAGTTTCAGCTGGGACAGAGTTAATAATCTTCCTGCTAGCTGGTATAGTGCTGTGGTTTGGATTCGGGATGAAAATAATGTTGATAACAAACTGATGGTTTTAGTTGTTGCTAAGCAGTCAAGGACTGTTCAGCTTCTCACCCCACGCCACCAGCAAGTAGGCTGGGGGTGCGTGAGAAGCTGGGAGGGGACACAGCTGGGACAGCTGACCAAAAGGATATTCTGTACCATATGATGCCATGCTCAGCATATAAAGCTGGGGGAAGAAGAAGGAAGGGGTGGGGGGGGGATGTTCAGAGTGATGGCGTCTGTCTTCCCAAGTAACCACTACGCGTGATGGAGCCCTGCTTTCCTGGAGATGGCTGAACACCTGCCTGCCGGTGGCAAGTGGTGAGTGAATTCCTTGTTTTGCTTTCCCTATTAAACTGTCTTGATCTCAGCCCACGAGTTTTCTCACTTTTACCCTTCTGATTCTCTCCCCTATCCCGCTGGGGGGTGTGAGCCCACGGCTGTGTGGGGCTTAGCTGCCAGCTGGGGTTAAGCCATGACAAAATTGCATCCTGAGCCCTTCCATCCTCCCCTCAGTTGGGACACAAGCTCCTCATCACCACTCTTACTCCCACTCTACGTCTTCCTTGCGCCATACTTAAAGCACTCTGCCTCCTACACATTCCCAAACACACAGGTTACACCTACGAGCAGCCCCCTGATCCTCCACAGACTGCAATGCCGCAGCAGCCCCTGATGCCCAGCTTCCCACCTGCGGGCTCCCTGTGCCCCAGCGCTTACCCTGAAAAGCTGCAGCATGGATGTGGGAATCCCAGTCATGGCACCAGATGCTGTCATGGAAATGATCCAAACTGCAGTTTAGATCAGGTCAGAGCAGAAGCAGTTTACTGCTATGGCTACAGGAGAGGACAGAGAGCAGCAGTGACAGCCTCTGCTGATGTGGACTATTAAAAAAGGGAAATCACACATTAAAGTGCTTCAACTTTCCTTTTCCAGCATTAGCTGATCTTTAGATACAGCAGCATTTTAACAACATCATCATTAGCCCAGTGACTTCACTAAAGCAATACATTGCCTTCATCCCATTCCAAATACATTGAGAACAGAGAAACAACTGAAAAATACATTCTCAAGACGAAGGTGGAGCAAGCCAACCTACAGTTTGGAGCAAACCAACCCTGTCGTACAGATGCAGCCTTCCCCCCTTTGCTGGGGTGAGCCACTGAGTGGGCACACAAGCAAGGGCAGGAACGCCTGTGGTTCTTGCCTCTCAAAGCCACTTGCCTGCAGCTTGCAGGGAGCTGAGTAAATTACTCCGGCCAGGTTCACTGTGGGTTCTTGCAGCCTCCTGAGTAGTTATAGTGTGAAGTGAGGAAGTGAACTATAGCCTGAAACTGAGGTGGGAGAGATGTTTTTCGAGCAATGGGAGAGTCTCTCTACCTCTCCAGATGTTCTCAGGAACATGTTCTAGGGAGAAATCCCTGGGCACATCACAGGAGTCGTAGCAACTCCACCTCCTCAGCAGCTGTACGGGGCTGTGGGGTGTCTCAGTTTCCCTAGCCTTCCCCACCTTCTTCATCCTTACGTATCTCAGTGAGCGGTGGTTGAGTAGTTCATTTAGAGCGTGTTCAGTATGAACTGAAACATTTAAAGCAAAGTTCCTACTGCCCCGGTGAAGGAGCCTGACCTCTGGGTCTCTGGTGGAAGGAGGGTCTAAATGTTATCTCAGCCCCTTCCCCTGCACGGAGCCCCCTTCACCACTGAGTGCTGCTGCCTTTAGTGCCTAACTTCAGGGGAGGTGGGGGGAACACCATGTTGGATGGCGTTGAAAATGTCACCTGGCCTGTCCCCTGTGCACAAAACTGTTGTTGTTCTTAAAGCCAGAATCTTTCAATGATTTATAGAAGGCTTCTAGTTCCTCAGGGGAAGAGAAAGTAAAAAAACCTCATATCCCACTGGAGCAGGGAGTTACCTGGGCATCCTTGGACACATGGACCTCTGGTGCCACTGACAGTCATACTGACTGGCCCTGAATTGTCCTGCCCAGCCACCCCTTGTGCACAAGCAGGATGGTACACATTTGCCTAATGACAGCAGCCACAAGGAGATTCACATTTCCACTGGGTACATTATTTGCAGAGTTAGATGATGTTTGTTCCCCCATAATTCACCAATTCCCTCTGTACTACTTGGTTCTACTACTCAGCTTTATCAAGTTTAAATCTCTGTAAGTTTGCAAAGTATTTCTTTGCAACTGTGCATTTCCCTTTCTACCCAATTCTTCACAACTTCGAAAGTTCAAATTGTAGAGAGCTCAGCCTTAGCCTGATTCTGTCAGGTTCCCTCCTGCTTTATAGCCAACACCATTTATCCATTTCATAGTTGAACGTAATCTCTTACAGGAGGAAGTCTTGTACATACTCTGTTAAACCTCTCTTTTCATCCCCCACACTACAAATTTTTATCACTAGGCCTTCAGCTTCAGCCATTTACAACTCTTATTGTTCTTCTAATGTTCTATAAACATCTCTTCCAATCCACTTGTTCCGATTAACCCGAGGATTTACTAGCACTAGTCCTGTTTGGGTGCCCTCATAATGGTCTACAAGTTTGATCATTAACTTAACACTATGAGCACATTCGCAAAGGATCTGTCTCGCATCACGTAAGGATTATATACACTTAATCTCAGGAATACTCACAGCTCAACCAGAACCTTTAACAAAACTGTTAAAGGACATTAGAAGCAGCTGCCTCCTCCAGCAGCCCCAGCCCAGGATCCTCCTGTCCGGCTGCTGGAGCCCAGCCCAGTGCCCAGGGTCCCTGCCCAGGCTGGGGGACGTGGCTGCCACTTTCCCCTTTGCAGGTTTTCCCAGTAGCAAAGCCGAGCACAAATCCCAGAGACACACCAACATGGGACACACGCACAGAGGACACTGACCTGATCAGGCTTTTGGAAAGGGTAGTGTATGCACACAACATGCTGGAGCTGCCTTTGTGGGCAGTGGAGCTTCCTCTGATTGTCTGGGTCCCATTTTTACTCTTTCAGGGGAAACAAAGTCAAGTCAGAGGGAGCCTGTGTCATCTGTATCCTCAACCAGGGACTACAAAGCTGAGACCTATCCATGGTAAAGGGATAGCAGAAGAGGTTTGGGCATCCCCGAGAAGACTTAGTCCCCTCAAAACAATCAATCAGCTGCATGGTTTTCACCCCTAAGGCAAGTCTCCAGAAATAGAGTCTGAAAGGAAAGAGAGTCCCTCCTCATCACAGTGCCTAGCATGAGCCCATCATGCTGGCTGAGGTTGGGGCCATAGAATAATTAAGGCTGGAAAAGACCTTTAAGATCATCAAGTCCAACCATCAACCCAACACCACCATGCCCACTAAACCATATCCTGAAGTGCCACATCCACATGTTTTTTTAACACCTCCAGGGATGGTGACTCCACCACCTCCCTGGGCAGCCTGTTCCAATGCTTGACCACCCTCTCAGTGAAGAAAT
>NW_010541978.1:7071-7383 GCF_000687285.1 Phaethon lepturus
ACCCCGGTTCCCTCAGCCGCTCCTCATAAGACTTGTGCTCCAGACTCCTCACCAGCTTCGTTGCCCTTCTCTGGACACGCTCCAGCACCTCAACGTCCTTCTTGTAGTGAGGGGCCCAAAACTGAACACAGGATTCAAGGTGCGGCCTCACCAGTGCCGAGTACAGGAGCACAATCACTTCCCTACTCCTGCTGGCCACACTATTCCTGATACAGGCCAGGATGCTGTTGGCCTTCTTGGCCACCTGGGCACACTGCTGATTCATGGTCAGCCAGCTGCCAACCAACATGCCCAGGTCCTTTTCCGCCGGGC
>NW_010541978.1:7579-14496 GCF_000687285.1 Phaethon lepturus
ATAAAGGTATTGAACAAGACCAGCCCCAGAACCGAGGCCTGGGGAACACCACTTGTGACCAGCCACCAACTGGATTTAGCTCTGTTCACCACGACTCTCTGAGCTCAGCCATCCAGCCAGTGAAGAGTGTACCTGTCTAACCCATGAGCCACCAACTTCTCTAGGAGAATGCTGTGGGAGACAGTGTCATCAGTGACAGGGTCATTAGCAGTGGTACCAAAGGAGGCTCAGACTGGAACCAGAGACAGGGAAAGATTAATGGGATCAGTCACACCTCCTGTGAGTCTTTAACTGCGGGGGCAATTTCTTCTGCAGCAGAGAGATGTCCCAGGAGTCTGTCCCTAAGTGGCACGGACCTCAATGCCCATCTCTCAAGCACCACTGTTCATACAGGTTCATTCACACCGTAATTCCAACCTGGACCTATCCCGACCTACCTCTCCTAAGGACTTTATCAATTTGTGGTCATGGTCATTCTTCCCTCTTTTAGCTGGCTAAAGAGTGGGAACTCTTAGTGGGTCTCTGGGCTGACCCGTATGAAAAGCTGGGGTTCAGCACCTGCACGCTGCTGGAGCCTACAGATGACCCTTGGCTGAAGCCCCAGCAGGGATTTCAAAAGGTCGCATACCTTTCTGAGCAGCACTGGGGGTTCAACAGTCCTCCCAAGCAAAATAATCCAAATTGCAATTTAGATCAGGTCAGAGCAGAAGCAGCTTACTGCTATGGCTGTAGGAGAGGACAGGGAGCAGCAGACAGACTCTGCTATGTGAACTCCGTCCCTGCAGAGCAGGTACACGGTGCACACGTGCCTGGAGATGCTGTGCCGCAGACAGGCAGGAGGACACAAGTCGTATGTACCTGTTACACGCACAAGGTCACAGAACCGCTCAAGGCTGCTCTTGCTTCAGCGCAAGAACTAATTTTGTTTTCTTCAGTACAAGAACTAATTTATCATGAAGGTTTCACCACGACTATTGTTTCAGGAGACAGGGCGAGAGTTCGGTCAAGAGGCCCACTCAGGCTGTACTTAGCATCTCTACTTCCACACTTGGGAGCCGAAGAGGCCAAGGCAGAGGCCAGATACCCCCAGCTGCTCTCTTCCCTTACCACAGCCCGACCCCGAGCACAGCGCAGCACGCAGCCCTCCTCCTCCCGTACGGAGTATGGCGTGTGGAGAACCAGGGTAAGCAGAGAGCAACGAGCTGGGGAATAACTCAAAGCCTCCAGGCATCCCTGGTCCATCCCGGTGAAAAGTCCTGTCTGCAAGACTCAATGTACGGCTTACCACAGACCTGCAAAAGGCAGTGTCACTTTTTGTCTTTTTCATGATGTCAGGTTAGAAGAACTGGTCCGTATGTCACATGCACTGGTCTCTGTCAACAAAGCCTGATCCAGAAAGTAAGAGGCAGCACCTCTCTTTCGTAAAGTCAGTTACATCAGAGGTCATCATTACCTCATCATATTTAGACCAACACCAGCAGTTTTAGCTAAAAATGTTGTCAAGAATTTCCATTTATTATTAATAAATTCTAAGGGGATAATTGTGCCTAAAGGCGAAGTTCCAATAGGAAACATTTTTCCTCTTACTATACACAGATTTCTGACCTCACATTGGGAAGAAACACCCTCCCTTCCTTGCTTTCCTTAACGTGGCACTATTTTCCCCAAATCCAAGGATCGCCAGCATTTTGCTGAAGCCAAGCCAGAACAACTGCAGGAGAAGCTTCGTCGTTTTGGTAGCAATGGTGAAAGGATAACAGTATTGGGAGGTCTTTAAAATAACTTTAGCTTCAAAAATTTTTAGAATACTTTGTAGCTGCTTTTATTTATTTATTTATTGATTGATTGTAGTTGACCAATCAAACATTTCCAACTATCTTAAATTAACTATCTGGCACAGCAAGGAGCACCAGCCCTTAACTTTACTCAGTCCCACTTCAGGCTATTCCAAGGTCTGCCTCTGCTGATACCATCATGGAAAATGCCCATTTCATGCTGTGATACAAAAAAGTACTCATAATGAATGGTTTTCACATTAAGCTATGTGACAAACATTTTCAATTGATATAGCACTATAAAGATAAAAGGATTTGAGAGCAACAGGTAGTTGGAATATATAAAAGCCTTCAACATGGAAAGCCTGCCGTCTTTTTAAAACCTGCCGATTCATCTCCCCTTTAGTGCTTTGGCACTACATCTTACACCCTCCTATGAATAAATGAAGACACAACAGAAACACGTTGAAATCTCTAAAGCCATGTAAAACCCGAAGGCATTAAAATTTATTAAATGATGCAATAACAACAGAATTCTTTATTTACAATAGCATTATTTAACATCAAATAAGCAAATAGCATCAGCAAAGCAATATTAACTTGCATAAATGTATTTAAAATTTCTCTGAATATATCTACCTTTGCATAAACTGCTCACACTAGAAATACAAACATCAATGCAGGTGAACAAAGTGATGTTCAGAGTCAACTCCGTTTTGAAAATAAATCACAACCTGAAACACTGTAAGCTTTCTCCTGAAGAACCATAGTTTATATATTGCTTAATTTTACCCTTGTATAATCTTTTCATATACACACATCTCAGATGCAACTTCATGATGAACTGTACAAATAAAACCCACAAATGACATTAAGGGAAAAAATTAAATGACAGTAAATGTTTGAAGAAACGTGTCCATCATCTCTATTGAACAACATAAAGATTAAGTGATGATGCACTTATTCCAAAATTGTACACAATTCACTATACAAATATAATACATCAGACAGCTATGTAGGAATATACAAGACTTAAAAACAGATCTAAGGCATTATGCTAGATTTTAGCATTTTGAGGTTCTTGCACATAGCTTTTACCTGTAGTAAGAAACTTAAAAGATTTTGTTTTAGTCTACAAAGAAACACCAGGGAGAAAATTCTAATTAAAATCAAAGCCACTACAGTAAATTTTCTTTTGTGCAGAGAATGCTTTTGCTCTTAGGCAGCATACTACCATACAAATACTAGAAAACTTTTAAATTCACACCAACAATTAATGGCTTAAGTTGCATTTCAAAACTGATTGTGTATCTTTGGGTTCTGCAAGTGGAGCTGTGCCACCCATTTCATCTGTTAAGCCCATATGAATTCCACTTTTAAACAAAGATTAAAAAAATGTATTGTATAAACTGCAAAAACATTGCTTTTAATTAATACAGGCCCAAAGGGATACCGGTGTGGGACAATATTTTAAAGATCGAGTACAAATTAATTCATCGTAGCAAAACAGCTCACTTCACTTTTTAAACTTACCACATTACATGAACACTTAAACAGGTCATACGACCATGTAGATATGCTTAGTTTTCACATTATGCGCCTTTCACATTTAGTAATGTAAGTAGAACACTGATTAATTGTTCTGTTCAACAAAATCCAAGTACTTTCTCCGACAAATTTACTGTATACAGGATGAAAAATACTGATAATGAAGGGAATTGATTTGGCTTTTTTGTTTCTATAGTGATCAATATGATCAGAAGATTCCTTCACTCACTTTTCTCTTTCATTACTTAGAAGACGACTAAAGTCATGATGAACCCAAACGGAGCCAAAGTGATAGGTACAATCTCCCTTCTCTCAAAATGGCAACAGATGAAGAAGTATCATAATCACTACAGATGATAAGGGTTTGCAGGTCTGTCATGGAACGGGACAAATTTAAGCTATTTTGTCCACTGTGAAAAAGAATAATCTATCTGCAGAGGTTACAGTTAAGAACCGAAAAAGAATGGCATAGAAACAAAATTATTTTAAAACTCATTTACACTTTGTGGTGCATGAAGTTAATTCCTTCAAATTTATACATTTCTTACATAAATATTTTTTTGTTGGATATGTAACGCAAGTTGAACACAAATGTCGTCGTCGTAATGAGGCTGTGCCTCAGGGCCGACAGCTATTTTGGTTTCCCATCAGCAGGTAAGAGGATGGCTCAGCTGACTAAATATTCTGTTTGAGTTTGGTAACAGAACGGTGACAGCTGAAAAACGTCGTTTCTCCAGAACGGTGGCACTGCCCTCCTTAGGGACAAGCACAACTGTACATTTCCTGGGCTTTCACCAAAAGCTTCTACAGAAACAGCCTACTGTGAACCACCTTCACCATATTTTCCTCAACCTTGAATATCGAATAGCTGCTATTTTACTTGAACTCCTGCCTGAAAACCAAAACAAATTAAATGGCAACAGAATAAACCTTTCACTCCCAAAAGGTATGGCTGATGAGATATTGTAAAACACATTGCATTTTACATGACATCAAAAAACTTGCGTTCAGTTTAGAAGGTTTGTGGATTGGGGGTCAGCGGAGAGAAAACAGAGGTCAAAACCATCAATTTCTTAATATTTCAAGTCCTCAGAAACTGATGTCAGTTTAGGAAAAGATTATTCCAACCACAGTGGGCAAGGAAAAAAATCCCACCCCCTAAGGGTGGCCTGCTTAGTAACAGTTTTTCTACGGTTTGTTACGAAAGGATACAAACATACAAAAATCAAGAACTGATTCCTACAGTGGCTGCATATAATATAGGTTAGTTAAATGACATTATGAGCAGAATCACAAGGTTTAGAAAATGAGAAGTCTCAAGCCTACAAATTAGGTCTAATCAAGGCATTGTGATCCTTTACAAAACACTTTTCCAGGAGACACACACGGCTAAGAAGATATCTAATTTAATACTGAAGTACCTCATTTGGAATCAACTTCACAACATGTATATCTCACAAAAATTATACAAGTAAAACACTTACGTTTTCAACTTAAATTATTGCTTGTTTACATATAAACTGGATTTTATGTACCTTACAAAACGTCCTCGTAGTCCACACTGCTTTAAAATAATCAGAAACACATGATAGTGGTGAAGTCTGTAGTGATATCTGCTATAGATATTAGAGGAATTGTTATTTTCCCAGCTAAGGGGATGGGATCCAGAAGTTATCATGCTTTAAAGCAGGTATCTTGACCTCTTTGATATTATGCACCAATTTTGCCACTACCATAACCAGTACATGCATTACCATGGAACTTCGCTGTTCAGCGTCCAGTAACTGGCCGTCCAGATTGCTGGAAACACACCTAGGGAAATAAAGGGGTAACCTGTTGTTTTTTTTTTTTTTTTTATTCTGTTAGAGAGAAGAGGAAGATGACAGAGGTCATGAGAGCCAGGTAAAAAAAAAAGAAAATAAAATTAAAAAATCAGGATTTGCTGATTGTTAGGAATTTAATTAAATAAGAATGTAACCAACTGGTATTTTTTGATTCATGACTTGCATTATAAACATTACCACAAAACCCAACCGAAACGGTCCTTATAAGCAGCCCTCTCACAGGGTAATTTTCATCTTCTTTTACAACTTTAACCCCATTTAAAATTGGTCTGTATAGTTTTCTGCATCGGTTCATCTCCTCTGACTTCTTGTCAGTGGAAGGTGCTCGCTGGAGGTCTCTGTATGTACCAGACGTTGCTCCTACACCCTCCTCCACGCCTCCTCTCTGCTCCAAAATGCAGGCTTTAGTCTAAAACACCAGTTTTCAGACGGAACTGAATCCTTTGCACCAGACTGAATAAGCCAGGGAAAACAAAGCAAAAAACCCCAAGGTCTAGAACTAAACAGAAACAGAACAAGAGCATGGTTGTTTTTCCTTAAATACATACATTTAAATACATTCAATCTGACATGGTTTATGAAAATTGCCTGTCAACATTTACTTTGCAGGAGAGATCTAAGTTGCACTAAGGTGAATGCAGTGAACAGACTGAGCAACTGTCTGTACGCTAGCCTCAGACTGTCGAAGAAGAGGCTGCTCTTCGGCAGCGACCGCCCGGCTCCCCTCGGGAAGGCAGGGCTGAGTCCTGCCGGCAGCAGGCAGCCGCCACCGGCGCCGGCAGCTCAGCTGGGTCACGACAATCAGACGCAGCTCTTCAAACCAGTAAGGATTTGGGGCCATAAGCCCAGTCAGCTGAAGAAAGGAGCAACCGAACCGCCCTCAGGGTCAGCAGTATTTCTGCAAAAAAAGAGAGATTGGGAGAAACACGAATGAGTTCTTCCTTCTGCGATAGCGAAGATGGATAGGTGAATGAGAGCTGGATGCTGGACTGCAGCATCCACCGTCGATCATGCATTGGTGTTTTATTTTAAATCTGAAAATTAATTTGAATTTGTACAGCTAGACTTTTTTGTGTACACCGATACAATTGACCTGTGATTTAATACCAGTGATATCAGTCGGGGTTTAATTTCGCTGCGTTCTTAGGTTCTTAATTCATTCCAATTATCATGGACATTATAAAACCTCAGGATCATCTGCCTCTCATAGACTCGAACTAAAGGCACAGCAGTATGGTTTAAGAGAAGTCTCACACTTGGAGTATGTGCCAAATCTCCCTATGCTACTGCTGTATCGCTCTCAAAGGAAACAACTGCCTTGGTTCCCCTTCCCCTCCAAGAATCGTAACAAAAAAGGGAATAAAGAAGTAAAAATCGCTTCAGCTATCGACTCTTAGAGATGTTCTTTACATCACACTTACTACCCTTGCAGTGTCTTTACACAAACAGAATACAAGCTGGTTTCAGCTGAGTCGATTATCTTGTACTTTCTTATTTAAGAAAAACACCTCTGGATGTGGTTTTCACAGTAGTTTTAAGAGCGTCCCTTCCAGCGACTGCCCTGTGCCCCCCTGCCTCCCTCCCCTTGCAAGCTCCTGCTCCCGTGGGGCACCGTGGTGGGCCAGCTCAGACAGCCAACCCAGCCAAAACCCATTTTTCTCCTCCTTGGGGGTTGTTTTTCACTTGTATCCCGTGGCTCCGGCAGCGGAGCCGCCCTTTGCTCGCAGCCTCCTGTGGCGCGCGAGGAAAG
>NW_010541979.1:0-364 GCF_000687285.1 Phaethon lepturus
GTGGGTGGGATGTTAGCGAAATGACATGGACCGATTTTCTTGCTTAAATTTAAATAATTATTAAATTAAAATTATTAAATTAAAATTCCTTTTTTCTTGCACAAGCGCAAACCCGGAGTTTCAAGTAGCATCACTGAGCCTCCAGGAAACTCAGGCTTTTTTTTTCCAGCACGTGTTGGTATTTGAACAGCCACACCACACAACACGTTGCCACGGGGTAAGTTTTGAGTCCACGTAGTCCTCCGTGGAAACCCGCACTGAGGCCGGGCTTGTCACCACCCTCGGCTACGTCCCGCACCGACAGAACCGGTGAACCCGTAAGCAGCCTCGCCCCAAAGAAAAGCATCTTTGCATCGTACCCGCT
>NW_010541979.1:412-613 GCF_000687285.1 Phaethon lepturus
GCGCCCCGCGCCTCTTCGGTCAACGTCTGCGTCCGAGCCCACGCTTGGAAAGCGGAGTTACGATTGATTTTTGTCTTAAGATTCAGGCTGCAATTGATTTCTCTCAGGCAGAAGCTTTGCATCTGGTGAAATGCAGGGACCCTCCTGGAAAGGCGCTGCGGCTGGCTACGGCCCGGGAAAACTGCCCTCATTTTTAAAGCT
>NW_010541980.1:0-2514 GCF_000687285.1 Phaethon lepturus
TGTGTGCAGTTTTGGGCATCTCAATATAAGAGGGGCATCAAACTATTAGAGTGTGTCCGGAGGAGGGTGACCAAGCTGGTGAAAGGTCTTGAGGGCAAGACTTATGAGGAGCAGCTGAGGGCACTTGGCTTGCTCAGCTTGGAAAAGAGAAGGCTGAGGGGGGACCTCATCACAGTCTACAACTTCCTCAAGGGGGGAAGCAGAGGGGGAGGTGCTGATCTCCTCTCTCTGGTGACCAGTGATAGGACATGAGGAAATGGAATGAAGCTGCACCGGATGAAGTTCAGATTGGACATTAGGAAAAGGTTCTTCGCTGAGAGGGTGGTTGGTCACTGGAACAGGCTCCCCAGGGAAGTGGTCATGGCATCAAGCCTGTCAGAGTTCAAGGAGCATCTGGACAATGCTCTTAGTCATATGGTTTAGTTTTAGGTAGTCCTGCAAGGAGCAGGGAGTGGGACTCGATGATCCTTATGGGTCCCTTCCAACTCGAGATAGTCTATGATTCTGTGATTCTATGATTTTTTCATCTTGAACTTCTCCAGTGGCTTTCTGAACCCATGCAAGCTTTCAGCATCAATTGTATGCATCCACAGCTATATCTTAGGGGAAAGGTATTTGAACACACACACAGCAGCTAGTCATTTTGTCTCCTGCTGTCTAAACATATCCTAGTAGGTAAGACTGACTAGAACTCCAGTTACAGTCCTGTAGTGGTGGTTCATGCTTTTCTTTCTCCCAAGTCTGTACTTAATGCAGTCAGTGGCTTCTTGTTTGTTCCCTCCTCTACCTTTGTTATTTACTGGTTAGCTTAATATTTCATCAGTACAGACTCCATATACTTTCAGTATTATGTAACTTGCTCCTCTTTAACATGTTGTTGATATTTGAAGTGCTAGATAATATTTCAGACTGAATGGAAGTAGTTATATATAACTTTGAAAAATGGTATCACTTATCTATAAATTGCCAGTGACTCATCAGCTCTGTTCTGCTTACCTAGGAAGGAAACAAACTTCAGGAATCAAAACAGAAACCATCCTTTTCCCTCCTTCAAAGCTTTCTTGATAACTCAGTCAAGAAATTAAGCAGAAAGGGTGTCTTGAACATGAATTCCTTAGGGAGAAGGAAATAGTAAGTTCTAGCAATGTGAAAATGAGAAGTCAAAATGAGTGCGATGAAGCTTTTTTCATATGTTGGGTTTTTTCATTTACAAATCAGTTAAGTTATCAAAACAAGACATTTCCCCCCCCCTTTTTTAACTTAGGGTACTATGAATGGATATATGTTAGATAGAATCCTTGTCTCTGGGAATTTATTGCATAATGAAACTGGCACAACATGAATGTCTTCAACTCAACTACAGAAAGTAAAGTCTCAGAAAAAATAATAAGTATAATAAAGATTTGATTGTAATACAGGAAATGCACACTTTTCTCTCTGCAGTATGTCCATATTGTGTTCTAACATAGTGTAGATAAAAGATACTTTTTATCTTAATGCCACCAAAGGTTAAAAGCTACTGAAATAACTGTCCCCTGAGTATCCCTGACACAAATTCCTGTTTACACTAAGAGTAGAAGGAATTGTAGAAACTCATATTTTTTTTGTAACTGGCAACTGCCTAAATTCTCAGATCTCAGCACTCAACACTGTAACATTGTTTTGTGAGAAATATTGGTAGCTAGCATTTGGTTGCCTACATTTCATATTGAAGACAATAAAGATTTTTTTTTTTTTTTTTTTTTAACCAAAGGGTGTAACTCTTTGAATGCGACCATCCAGCCAATTCCTTATCCACCGAGGGGTCCACCCATTAAATCCATGTCTCTCCATTTTAGAGACAAGGATGTTGTGCAGGACAGTATCAAATGCTTTGCACAAGTCCAGGTAGATGATGTCAGTTGCTCTTCCCTTATCCACCAATGCTGTAACCTCATCCTAGGAGGCCACCAAATTTGTCAGGCATGATTTTCCCTTAGTAAAGTCACGTTGGCTGTCACCAGTCACCTCCTTATTTTCCATGTGCCTTAGCATAGTTTCCAGGAGGATCTGTTCCATTATCTTGCCAGGCACAGAGGTGAGACTGACTGGCCTGTAGCTCCCCAGGTCTTCCTTTTTTCCCTTTTTAAAAATGGGGGTTATGTTTCCCCTTTCCCAGTCCCTGGGAACTTCACCAGTCTGTCACAACTTTTCAAATATGATGGAGAGTGGCTTAGCAATTTCATCTGCCAGTTCCCTCAGGACCCGCAGATGCATCTCATCAGGTCCCATGGACTTGGGCACCTTCAGATTCCTTAGATGGTCTTGAACCTGATCTCCTCCTACGGCGGGCGGTACTTCTTTCTCCCAGTCCCTGCCTTTGGATTCTGTTAATTGGGCAGCGTGGCTTGAGCACTTGTTGGTGAAGACTGAAGCAAAAAAGTTGTTGAGTACCTCAGCCTTCTCCGTGTCAGTTGTAGCCAGGTCTCCCATTTCGCTCATTGGGGGGGTACAGTTTCTTTCATCTTCCTTTGT
>NW_010541981.1:0-4695 GCF_000687285.1 Phaethon lepturus
CCCTCCCCTCCCCTCCTGTAGCAATACAGACTTGAAGCCAGAACACTTCAAACAAATGCAGCAGATACTTTGCAAAACTGTTGTATCAGATAAGCATTATCAGCTTTTCTAACTATGTTTATTGTTCTATGGTTGCATAGAATATCCATGTATCTGGAGATTAATGAAAAATATTAATGCATTATTCCATGCACTTGTTAGCTTACCCAAACTAGGTATTAAGGTATTATTAAGCAATAAGAAATGTTTGCTATGTGCATAAAATCTTTGTTCATCTTTAACATGGATTTTTATTTCTTTTTTAAGATTTGGTATTTTATTTCATGTTATGCAGTACTGTACACTGTACCATTAATCTTCCTCCAATTTTCAGATTCTTTACTGATCATTATTTTTGTACCCATAAATATTTTCTACTTCACGTCTAAATTACCGGTCATCATACTTCAAGTCATTCCCAGGTGCTCTTTTCTTCAATAGTGAGGCAATCAGTGTTTGTAATTTGGGAGGTGAACCAAAAATCATGGAGCAAGTTGAAATTAATTTAAAATCAACTCACTGCAAAAAAAAAGATTGCCCCTAGCTCATTATTATATGACTGCAGGCTTGCTGCTAACTGGGTAGTGTATTGTAATATAATGCTGTACCACAGCATGAACAGCAAAAAAATGAAAGCAATATTGAGTTGGATGAGTTTTAATAAACCCAGAAACTAATAGAGGCCTTGGACTAGATATTTTAACTTACCATTATTTATAATATCTTTTAATCATATTTAACAAGGTCTAGGGAAATGCTGTGTATATTTTACTTCATGTAATGTTATTAGACGCAACAGTCCTGAGTTTTTGAGCAGTAATTTGTCTCTCCAGATCAGAAATGTTAGATGAGTAGCTAAACTATGTCTCTATAATATGTTTGTTATCCATTGCCTTAAAATTTTTTAAATAATTTTACAAGGAAGATGGTTTACTCTGGGGCCTGTTCTAAGTCAAAAGAGATAATATCTTCCTAGTTAAAAAATTGTGAGCATAAATAATTTTTGAATAACTAAACCAGAACTGAGTAGGTCTATGAACAGAGCAAACCTTTTTATACCAGTTCCCTTTAGTTACTGTACTTCGGCATACATTGTTAGATGAAGATTCGTCATACCCTGTACGCATACACTAGGGTGTGTATGTGTGTATGTGGTGTATATAGGTAAAATAGATCCTTTCTTCACATTTCTTCAGTACCTTAATCATGAGCTTTCCAGAGGCTGATTACAACATACATATCCTGTGCTCTTAACTATTTGTATTATGAAGGGACAAGATGGAGGAGGGATGCAGTTCCTCATTCCTTTTGCTCTGTCCACTAATAAATGCAGAGTGTGTTTTGCTCTCACATTTCCAAGTAGAGCAACTCTGTGGGCGTGCACAATCTAGAAACTCAAGAGGAAGCCCAGACAGCTCAGCCTGAATGTCTGCTGCAAGCATCAGTCTCAGTGAAGATAGCTTCCTCCTGCGATTCCGCTGAGCTTGCCTAGTGGAAAAGTGACAGCTCAACTATTGGTTAACAGTCAACAAAAGGATAGTGTTGGTCAAAAGACATGTCTGTGCTTCATAATGCTATTCAGGATAGAGACACCTAATCGTGAATGAGCTTACTTAGGTTCCAGCAATAGGACAGTCATGGTGATGCATCCCTGAGTCCAGATTTATTTACCCCCTGGTCCAGCTGCTTCCTATATGCAAAATTGTTTAGGTTCATGACATTACATTCTGCAATGCAGTTCATAGAATCATAGAATCATTTAGGTTGGAAAAGACCTCTAAGATCATCAAGTCTAACTGTAAACCTAACACTACCAAGTCCATCAGTAAACCATGTCCCTAAGCATCACATCTACACAACTTTTAAATACCTCCAGGGATGGTGATCCACCACTTCCCTGGGCAGCCTTTTCCAACACTTGACCACTCTCTCACTGAAGAAATTTTTCCTAATATCCAATCTAAACCTTCCCTGGCACAACTTGAGGCCATTTCCTCTTGTCCTATTGCTTGTTACTTGAGAGAAGAGACCAACACCCACCTTGCTACAGCCTCCTCTCAGGTAGTTGTAGAGAGCGATAAGGTCTCCCCTCAGCCTCCTCTTTTCCAGTCTAAACAACCTCAGGTCCCTCAGCCACTCCTCATAAGACTTGTTTTCCAGACCCTTCACCAGCTTCGTTGCCCGTCTTCGGACATGCTCCAGAAAATCAATGTCTTTCTTGTAGTGAGGGGCCCAAAACTGAACACAGTATTGGAGGTGCGGCCTCACCAGTGCCGAGTACAGGGGCACGATCACTTCCCTACTCCTGCTGGCCACACTAGTTCTGATACGGGCCAGGACGCTGTTGGCCTTCTTGGCCACCTGGGCACACTGCCGGCTCATGTTCAGCCGGCTGTCCACCAGCACCCCCAGGTCCCTTTCCACCGGGCAGCTCTCCAGCCACTCCTCCCCAAGCCTGTAGCGTTGCATGGGGTTGTTGTGGCCAAAGTGCAGGACCCGGCACTTGGCCTTATTGAACCTCATACAGTTGGCCTCAGCCCATCGATCCAGCCTGTCCAGATCCCTCTGCAGAGCCCTCCTACCCTCCAGCAGATCAACACTTTTGCAGGCCTGAGGGTTCATTACACAATCTTTTGATGCATTCTCTGCAGCCTTTTCTGAAATAATACTTTACTAACTTTTCAAGTGATTAACATCTAATTGCAAACATGTGAGTTAAGATTTACTTAACCAAATTTAGATGTCAGAGTAACCGTCTGCATTTGAGTTAGCCACACTGTGTTGCCAGTATAGTCAGCTGAAACAAATAGGCATTTTTAATGGTTTATCTCACCCTAAACATCTAAAATACTTGAGATTCAATTTCAGTCAGAAGTGTCTATTTTTTCCCACTGTCTATAAAGGAAACCTTGAGTGCTTAGCTCGGATGCAGCTGTCCTAAATTAGGTTACTTGAAAAGCACCCTGTAGTTTTCAGACTGATAAGAAATATCGCTAATTGTAAAAATGGCAGTCCTGGTGCTCAAATCTGTGGGATCTACACCACCGACCCAGTCACTTCACTGTTGAATTTGCATTAATTGAGATTATATTTCCTCTTCTGCAGACATAATGTATTTTGAAAAACATAGGGAGATCCAGTCCATGCACCATCATTTGAGTCTAATAATCTGGTAATCAGTACTCTGGTTTTAATCTTATCTTTTAAATAAGTTTGGTAAGAAATGGGTAATAGGGCAATCATACATTTACCTCTTGGACTACAGCACATTGATCTTTCAGCATTTTATGTGGAAATAATTGTACCTAATTTAATCTGTATTATAAAGAAATCACCATTACTGCAAATCATTTTACACTCTCTCTGTAAAATGTTGTTGGGTGAGATACCACTACATGGCAACACATCTTTTCTGTCTTAGAGACTTAGATGAATCACTATCTAGATAAGAGTCTCCCACAATGGACATTTAACTTTTAAATGATAGGTGGTAATTAGCTATACAGCAAAAGGGCCCAGAGCTTAGAGTTCATTTGTTTATTACCCTTGATCCCTTTCAGGCACAATACTCTAAGGAAGCAGTGGTTTAGGTTTTAAAGTCATATTGTGTTCCAGATTCCTTGTCTTCACAAAACAGCTAATAATTAATGATCTTTCACTCTGATGCCATTTCAAACTAGTGATACACTAGTAAGTGTTTTGTCCCATTTAATTTAATTTTGAACAATAGCTTAACTAAGATTCTGCTGCTTGACTTGAGAAATTTATCTTATAGTCTATCAAAGTTGTATAAATGTGGGTTACTATATATACATAGTCTGTGAGAAACTACACACACACACACACGATGTTAAGTCTACATTATTTACTGCCCAGTGTCATGTGTGAAATGATTTATTGTCTTCTTTACAAAATTTTGTTTATAAATTTTTTAGGCTGCTACTTACCTATCTCTTAGCTGTTTTTTAGGCAGATGAGTAGACTGCTGCCATGCAGAAAGAGGGAACCTAAGATACGAGGGGGAATGGAAACAAGTCCCTGCTCAGAGCAGCAGGCAAATCCCCTCCCGGCCCCCCTCACCGTCCCAGTTGCCCTCACACAACAGATACGGGGCTCTGGAACTTGAGGACCTTGATGAAGGCCCATCCAGGGGGTTGCCTAGGGCGAATCAGTTTGCCCCATGCATTACGACTACCTCTGTTAAGAAAAATACGAGGGTCATTGTCGTAGGCGACTCCCTTCTGAGGGGAACAGAGGGCCCAATATGTCGACCGGACCCAACTTACAGGGAAGGCTGCTGCCTCCTTGGGGCCTGGGTGAGAGACGTCACCAGGAAACTCCATGGTCTGGTTCGACCCACTGATTCCTACCAGCTGCTGGTCCTACAGGTTGGCAACAATGATGTTGCACTAAGAAGTCTAAATGCCATTAAAAGGGACTTCAGAGCTTTAGGTAGTGTTTTCGTCAATCCCTTCAGTGGCAGGGAGGAACACTGAAAAGGAACAGCAAAACACACCCGGTTAACACGTGGCTCAGAGGCTGGTACCATCAGCAGAATTTTGGGTTTTTTGACTATGGGGTGGTTTACACAGCACCGGGCCTGCTGGCAGCAGATGGAGTGCAACTATCTCCAAGGGGGAAAAGGATTCTTGCTTA
>NW_010541981.1:4957-5404 GCF_000687285.1 Phaethon lepturus
TCTGGAGTGCTGCAATGGATGGCTATAAGCTCTTCTGAAGGGATAGGCAGGGAATGAGAGCTGGTGGGGTGGCTCTGTATGTTAGAGAGCGTTTTGATTGCATAGAAATGAATGATTGTGAAGACCCAGTCGAGTGCTTATGAGTAAGGATGAGAGGGAAGGCCAACGAGGCAGATATCCTGCTGGGAGTCTGTTACAGACCACCCAACCAGGCAGAACAGGCAGATGAAGCATTCTACAAGCGAATGGCAGAAGTCTCGCAATCGCTAGCGCTTGTTCTCATGGAGGACTTCAACTTACTGGACATCTGCTGGAAGTATAACACAGCAGAGAGGAAACAATCTGGGAGGTTCCTGGAGTGTGTGGAGGATAACTTCCTGACACAGCTCGTGAGTGAGCCCACCAGGGGAGGTGCCTTGCTGGACCTGCTGTTTACAAACAGAGAAG
>NW_010541981.1:5631-5894 GCF_000687285.1 Phaethon lepturus
TGTGCCGTAAGAAGAGCTGGCGGGGAAGGCGACCGGCCTGGCTGAACAGGGAGATTTTGCTGGGACTCAGGATAAAAAGAAGAGTTTATCACCTCTGGAAGAAGGAGAAGGCAACTCAAGAAGAGTACAAGGATCTTGTTAAGTCATGCAGACAGAAAATTAGAAAGGCAAAAGCCCAGCTAGAACTGAATCTGGCCACGGTCCTAAGGGATAATAGAAAATATTTTTACACATATATTAACAATAAAAAGAGAGCCAAGGAG
>NW_010541982.1:0-11072 GCF_000687285.1 Phaethon lepturus
CTTCCCAGGGGCTGGTGTGGAGGGGGGCCAGCAGTTACACCGGCACTGAATGTCAAAGCCTTCAAACCTTCCTGTCGTTGGTTGCCTGCCATTACTTAAACAGAGAAAAGTGGAATTTTACTTTGCAGTGGGTTTTTCTATCTAAAAGTTGAGGCGTTTTACATGCAAGTAATAACTATTCCATTTTTTAGTGGTATTTTTTTGTCCCAGTACACATGAAGTGGGAATTGAGCTGTTTTCAGCCCGATTTCTTCATCCTAGGCTATAAAGACTCAGTACTTTTAATTTTGGAGTCATGTGCTTCTGCTTCTGGCCAAAACGGCACTTGCCATACTTACGATGCCGAATATTGCTCTGCTGGAGGGGCGGTGTGCGGTAGCAGCAATGCCCAGGTGCAGTAGTGCCCCAGACTGTGTCCCACCTGGGGAATTCAGAAGGTTGAAGGCTGTATCATGAAGTGAATGGCTTCTTTGGATGTGTCCTAAGTTGGGTTTGCAGACAGTGTATGAGAGCCCAAGCTAATTTGGGTACTTAAGCGGTGGAACTGTATACTGCTTTATTCTGCTGTGACCTGTTGCTCTGAGGAATAGAGTAAATTAACTTGTGTCACATGCTGCACTGCTGAGTCTGGTCTTAGGCTCCGCAACAGCCTAAGATGTAGACATACCTGCCCTTGATGTACCTGGGGTAAGATGTTGACAACATAAAAATCCCAAAACTTTGCAGAACCATGTTTTTTAGGAAAGTTGTCACAGTCACAAGCAGCTCCCGCAGTACCTTATCCTCTGATCCCTGAATAGTCTTTGCCTTTTTCCAAAGTTGTATACACAGATTAGGGAGTTATCTGGCAAAAATGACCAGCGACAGACAGGTAGACTATGTCAGAGCACACATAATGTACTCAAAATTTAAGAAGGAAGCCTTAAGTCCTTTCCACCTGCAACTGGTCTGTAATGCCATTATAAAGCACCAGTGCTCCTAATCCTTTTCTAGTTTTGTTCCCTCTGGATACACCAAGCCCAGCTCCTATCCCTTTTCCCTTCAAACCTCAGTTCACGTAAGGCAAAATAACTTCTCATGAACTCAAAATGTGTAACATGTACAGAGGCCTGTTTATCTTATCAACAAAATAGCATAGAAAATGCAGCAGGAAAAATCCCCAATTCAGGGAAGTACATATTTGCTACGATATATGTTTTCTTCATAGGAATTCTCCCCAATTTTGATGCCAGTAGCTATTTCCTAACTTCTGAAGTAGTTTTACTTCAGTCTTTCAACTGTTTAACATGATTGTGTTTTTCAGTTGTTTGCAATTTTACAGAAAAATCTTCTATTGTTAATTTGCTACTTAATCCCTTATCAGATTTAGAACTGAGTTTTTTATTATTCGGACCACTTTGATAAAATAGTATGAACTCATAGCTCTACCACAGCAGGTCATGAGGTGTGTTCCAGAGCTGTTGTGTAAGTTGCAGCAAGAAGTCTGGAAAACAAACTAATGCTCCGTTGTGGACAGGGAACTGCAAAATGGAAAAAGTAAAACTTACTGGGTTCTAAAGCATAACAGTGAAAAACCCAAGCATTTTCTTCTCCTGTCTTTTGAGGAGATTCAGTTTTGTACTTGGAAGTCGCTGCTATATGGAAAAAGTTACAAATATTTGTGGATTCTGATACCTACAAAAAAAGATGGTGAAAATCAGGATTCCAAAGGTTTGAAAAGGGCTGCTAGGATTCTGTATCCCAGTGGGGGCTGGATTTTGATAGCAATATTTATAGTGCAATTGTGTTCTATCCTGTTACAACATGCTTAACCCCCCAGTGGTTTTCACTGAGTACAGATCAAGATAAAGAGTAAAGATGGTGAAGTTACTGGGGTAAGCTTGTTTGAAGGGGATGGAAAGGAAGAAGGATGTGATTGCACAACCTCTTTCTCAATTACCGTTTTTCTCCAGAAACAGGGGGGAGAGTGCGGTATGTCCTTAAAGTGTAGCTTGGAAACCAAACTACCTTGTGCTTTTGTGGAGTCTGGTATGGAGCTTTCACTGGTGTGCTTATGCCCTCTGCCTCGCCTCCCTGAGCAGAAAGGCAATGTGAGATTGCCCTCTCCACTTTGAAGGGAATCAAAGTTAGAGATGTCTGAACAAAATATGTGTATGCATGCATACAGTGAATCAAATAGTTACAACAGTGCAAATGCAGTTTTCCGTAGCTGCTGGGCATACAAGACCATGTGGACTTCTGTATTTCAAGGTGTATTTTCTCTTGAATTGTAATCAGGAGGATGGGCAAAAATCTGCCTAAACTGTTCTTTCTGAAGTAATGGAGGAAGACACATTTTTGTGACTGTATTTTGACTATATTTTATCATCCAAGTTAATGTCAGATCAAAAAAGGAAAAAATATTTTTGTTGTTTCAATTGATTGAAACAGTCAAAAAATTGGAAAGAACTAAAATGAATTGGAAAAATCCAGTCTTTTTTAAAAAACCCCAACCAATAATGCTATGAAGCTGAACAGTTATAGATGGGGAGTTGTAAGATAAAGAGTACAGAAGCTCTAGAAGAAAATCTCTTGATCTGTAGCATTTTTTTCTCCTCTATCCTTAAAAAGTGATAAAATTAAGTATTAAGTCTTCTCCTTTCTGCACTCTTAGGTGTATGCTATCAAGGATATGTCCAGCTGATACATGGTGATCAGAGAATACCATAACCATGTTTGAAGTCTTGGTCTGTATATGGGTGGTGTGAATGTTGGGATATTTTTTCACTTCAATCCATGCTCTTCCAGCAAACCTGTTGCCCAAAGCCCTAGAGTAATGGCCTCAAATAGCCCTTTCTTTAGGCATAACGACAGAAAGTAAAGACTGCCTGTTCAGGAAATAGAGCTGGTCTTAGACCCTTTGGCTGTATCTCTACTAAAAAATTAGGAAACATCCTGAGCATATTTAGACATTAAGAACACTAAAAAGCACAGAACTGCCTACATATCTGCTAGCAAAATTTCTGCTTTCTTCGGAGACCACCTGTTACAGATGGACCATTGAATACAATAACTTCTGAACAGTACTGAGGAGGGAGGCTGATGGGAGCAGGGCACAAAGCATGCAGGGACCATCCTAATAGTTTGAGGTTATGGACGACCATGTGCCAGTGCTGTTTAACTTACTGCAGAAAAAAAAATTGTAAAGATAGAATTGTAAAAATACAAGTTGCCATCTCCTGCAAATCTATGTTCTTTGAGGTGGGAGGCGGGAAGGAATCCCATCTATGTATTCGACACATCACTTACTACTCCAAATTGTATTGTTCATTGTGCAGATACTATGGTTTTGAGGATCGTAATACAGAATGGATACACAAAGTAAGTTTTTTAAACCCCCTAGCTATGACTGTCTCCCAGTGTTTTAACTTTCATGAGTGCAAGTAATACAGCTTTCTGCAGTACTAACTGGACTCCCATATAATGCAAGGAAGATTGACTTCTTTAAATAGTGTTGCTTGCTTACCTCTCATGCCAAATTTTCAAAGGGAATAGTTTCCCTTCCCTCTTTCCTAAGCTTTTATTATTCTGCTATTTTTATAAAGAGGAAAGGTTAATTTCTCCCTAAAGAACATGGATAAAAAGTTTTAAGTGATTTACTTTTCATAGAAGTAATAATAATTTAATTTTAGTAATAGGCTTAAACAGCTTATTTTTGGTGAAGCTTACCAACAGCCAGCAGATTTACAACAGGTAGGTGTTTTACCTAGACTTACAGACACAGCACATGCATGTAATGACAGCACTGGTAATTACATAAGAGATTGTGTAATGTGACCATAACAAATATTTATGGGATTTTTTTAATGACTTCTTCTGTGAATTTAAACAATTGCATTTGTATAGAATCATAAATAGTTGTAAACAAAAGGTTAGTTACTGCAGCAGCAACTTAGGCAGCCTGACCCTCCGGGCTAAGTCACTCCCCCAGTTCCCCTCGACCAGCAGAAGCAGCTTTTCCATGAGCCCTGCCTTCCGAACCATCCTGAATTGGAATCAGTGTTTTGGTTTCTGTTTATTTGTCAGTTAGTTTAAAGCGCCAAGAGGTTTCCAGCTAGCCAGTATCTTGGTCAGTTTGCCCTCCAGTCTCTTTTACATGTTGCTTGCATAGCCTGTATTGAGTTTCTCCCTCTCTACATTCCAGGGTCTCCCTGATCTTTTCGAAGCGCCTGTACTGCATCCTCTCACTTCCCAGGTGTCATCGCCCTGCCTGTTCCGTAGCAGGGACTCTCCCCCAGGAAGCTCCTGCCCACCACAGCTCCCTCGGGCATTTTACAGAGGTGGTCTAAGGAAGGCTGGTTACCAGGGACCCACCTTAGGCTGCACCCTGTGGCCGCCTGGTTTTACCACTGAGGGGATGGGATAATCCTGGTGTGTGAAGGGGATGGGCCTCGGCTTCCCCAGGAAGGGCTCCTTGCTTAGAGACAGCGGCTTTCTGATTGTCCTCATACTGAAGTGTGACTTCACTTGCAATGCAGCTGAAAACAACTGTTAGCCTGCTACGCATAGAGAAACAGATGACTGAGTACCTCCTCTGTATGCCTTACTGTTAGGCAAGGAGGAGTGTAGGAGTTCTTAATGAAAGGATAGGGGTGTGATTAAATTGTAAACAATTAAGAGCATGATGAGAAACAATTTCTTGTAAGCATAGTATTACACCTCACTAACTTTTATTTTATAGCATCAGCAGATGTGTCCCATTGTATGAAGGAAAACAACATCGTGCTTTTTGTTGTGTCTCAATATTTCAAATGCATGCACAATAGCCATCATAATTTGAAAAATATTTACAGGAAACTTGCTTTTACTTAGTAAAGAAATGCTATTAGCCATTCTGGCAATGTTAGTATGGTGTAATAGCAATGTTAGTATGGTGTAATAGGATATCATTGTTTTGGAAGGACTGAGAAGGAACGTTTCCTGAACAGGAAGCCCTGTGCTTGTGTTCTGAGGGTGTTTTGCCTATTTCTTTGGAGCCAATTTATAGTAATTAGCAAGTTTACAGAAAGTATCATCATTGTACTTCAAAAAGATCACAAAGATAGACAAGCATTTATGTTCTGCAGATGTGAAAAGTGAGGCAAATAAAAATAAAAAACAAACAAACACCCCCACCCCCCCCCAAAAAAAAAACCCAAAACCCAAAAACTCAGCCAAAGCCTAATGCGGGATCTCTGGCAGAAGTAAAAATCAAAACAAGACAATGCTAGTTTGAAGCTATTGCATCATCTTCATAGATTAAAGTGTGTATTTCAGGGATTTCAAATTTAGAGTTATTTTCCACTTATTTACAAATACTAGGGGTTTCTAACAGCAACATACAAAGATCTCACTATTTTGAGGTAAGAGCGTAAGTATCACTTACGTTGGGTGGGTGTCCAATAAAAAGGAACTGTATCTCTAAATCTCCAGTTCTAAATGAATGAAAGAGAGCCTCTGAAATTGTTTTAGAGGGATCTGGAAAACAGCATAATATAGCTCCAACAAGATAAGTCTGAGAAAATATTTCATTTGTTTTTGACCCAATTAACAGCCTTTTATACCATTAATTTTCCTTGAGTTGCCTTTTTCTGTTTTTGTGCGTTTCTTGTGGATTTTCTGTTTCATTTGTTTTGGTAGTGTGTGGTTGGGTTGTTTTGGCAAAGTTTCAGATGACAGAACCACACAACAGATAGAAACCTCTGCTGCCTGGTTTTGTCCATGAAGGGAAAAATGAGGAGAATCAGCTGGGAAAGAGGTAGATTTCCCTCTTTAACCTGTTGCATTTAACCTTCTTGAAGTACTAAAGCTTTTCTGGGGCATTTCAGCCTGGTTTAAAGATGGAAGAAACCTTCTGCTAGTCAGAATGATCTTTTTTTGTCTTAAATACTTGTAAATGAATCTTATTTTGGTCATATGTGATACTTCTTTTTTCCTCTCAAAGTTTGGTAATAAAGGTAAGGAACTGCAATGGCTGAACTCACTCTATCAACCTTGATAGTTCTTTTTGGGGATCATGCCACAAAACTCAGGAGATCTTTGAACTCAGTTTTAACTTCTAAACACCATGGGATATATGACAAAATCTAGGTTTCTAGCCGTTCTAGCAAACAGATCTAAAAAATGGTCTAAGTTTGTGTCTTTTTGGGGGGGTTAGGGAGAGATTATTCTATTAAGTAGCTCTGTTAATATAGCTGGGAAGACAGATTTTTTTTTTTTACATGCAATTCCTTCATCAGGTTGGTCTGTAAAGAAACAACACATCTCTTGGGCCAGTTTCCGAACTGTAACTACACGTACTTTTAAATACGTACATTGATGGTAGGCAAAGCTTGCAGAAAATCCTTACAAAAATGGTTTTATTCACTTTACTTGGATGTGAAAAGCTTCTAAATTAATCTAGTCTTTAAAAAATGGGGGAAATAGAAGTCAGTGTCAATACAGATTTTTTTTAAAGAAAAGGTTAAAGCAAATATAGTTGGCTATGAAATGAACCGGCATTAAATGGTATCTGCTCATATTTAAGTATGTGCAAGATCCTATCATCATGTTGGTCATCTGGTCTCCTTATTTCAAAACTAATACACTAAGTTCACAAGCTAGCTTCATTTTGGAGAAAATACAGGATTTTAATTTTATAGAGAAAAGGGTAGGGTAAAGACAAGCATCTTGTGAAAAATTAGTCACTTTGTATTGTACATTCAGTTCATAACGCTTTCTGCTTGTGTCTTTTCATCTAAACTGTTTCTTGTGATTAACAGTTATTATTTTGGGCTCTTTGTGAAATTTAGAGCAGTGAGTATTCATTTACTGTTATTTCACTTTCTTGGGTGGAACAGGGCAGAAGCAGAGTATATTTAGGATTTACTTGCTTACTGTTTTAAAGAAGGTGTATAGCATGACTTCATCCTTCAACAGAATAAATATAATGTAGACAGCATTCATCTGGGACATATTTAAAGAACAGTTGCACCCTTTTAACCTCAATTCACTGGCTAGAAAAAGGAATAAACACAAAAGGAATACTACTTAATGGAGATAAAACATTGAAATAGTTTCAAATAACCCTTGGTTTAATACTGCCCAATATTTCTGAAATATTCTTGGAGATGGATACTTCTACTGTTAAAGGGGAAAAGCTACTGGCAGGCTATTTTCCATTACAATATAGGTGAAAAACTTGAAGAAGCTGCTCTTTTTTAACACCTTGATTCTTAACCTACCTATCCTTTTACCTACAATTAGTATAAACAAAATAATGGCCTCCAAGTTCTTATCCTGACTTTTCACTAGTGTCACCAAGATAATACTGATTCTTTCAGGTAGAAAGAGTCATTAGGTTGAGAGAAATAAAGTTATCAATTAATTTCAATAATGTAGGTCAAATTTATACTTCTGTGTCATTCAAAATTAATACCTAGGTATTTCATCAAAATATGAACTGTTACCTACAGCTGTATTTAAGTCTGCCTAGAATGCTGTTCCTGTGAAAGTCAGTGGTAATTTAATTTTATTACTTAAAACATTTCATATTGGGAACATGCAGCTGAAAGATACTTAAAACGTTGCAATAAGGACCATTTATTAGAACTGTGCTTGTGCTGAGGAGTTCTCATTGTGTTTGGGATCTGATTGTACAAAAACTCCTCTGAGAAGAACATACATTAGAATTGGGTTTTTATTATTAGTATTAGGTGGCCATTTGCTTTCTATTTTTTTAAAATTGGGCTCATTGCGTCAGAAGCTTTCTGGATCAAATCTGTATTAATCAGATTTTCAATCAATTATACGAAAATTTTTATTTTTGGCCTCCTGCCTGATTCTTTGATTCAGATTGGTTGCACACTGAGCACACTGGGCTTTTAGTATGAGGTCAAGTGTCTTCTACATCTTCATGAAATGACACAAAAATGTGTAATAGTAAGGAATATTAAGTATGTTTCTATATTTTTCTTTAAGATTTGTTTAATTAACAATCTGAGTACGTAATATACTCACATAAGTATCTTGTATTCTGCTCCTAGAATAAATGAAAGACAGCACATTTCAAGTGCCTGCCAAAATACTTTTTTAACTCTTGGCTTCATACTTCATCCCATCATCCAAGTTCTTGCAGTAAATAGCCTAATTTTAAATTCATTATACATTTTTCATATTAAAATCAGCTCTAAGACATGTATTTAAATATGGATGGTTAGTATTTGGTGGGAGTTAAAATGTTTCTGGTTTAATTTCTTATACCCCAGCATTTCCCACATATTTTTGTTCATTGTATTTATTTTATTGATGTAGACAATCCCTGAATAGAGCGAGATAACTCCCTTTAATTATCTAAGGCTGTAGTCTGATCTACACCAAACAGAACCTTAAGTTACATATAGCATTCAGAATACTAAATCTGGATGAAAGTGCCAAACATGTTTTTTCTTCTCTTCATAGAACTACCCAGAGATACCTCAGTCATTCAAAACCAGCAATTCTTAGCTTACTCTTAAGTCTCAACTGTTGCCTGAATTCTGTGTGAGTTACCCTTTGCTTGTATCATGGTTCACTGAAAGGACTTCTAAAAACATGTGTGAGCATCTGTGGCAAAAATCTTGGCCTACTTTTCCAAGTTTGCTTAACAAGAGAGAACTGTTCGCATGGCTATATCTTCTGTCCTGCCTCATATTAATTTCCAATGTAAAAGTCATCATAAACTCCTACAGCAGTTTTCTGAAACAGACGTGTTCTGCTCAACCTACCTAGTTTCAGAAACTGTTTCTGTTAAATATTGATCATTTTAATGCTCTCATCCTCTTCTGTGCTCTATGTACTTCTGAAGGTCCAGGTACAGCTTGGGTTCAGAGGATCAAACAACATGTTTTACAACCGAAAAATACTGTAAATACTGCTTCTCAAATTTGCCACCCTGGCAATCTTCTTTGTTCTTTCTGGAAGACAATGCCTATGTTTATGCTAGGATTTCTTCACCAGTAAAGGAATACATACGGTTTTATCTGTGTACTTCAATTATTCCCATACAAGCAAAACAACCCATAGTAGTAGAAACATTGTTTTGCTTGGGTAAGCTCTGTGTATACCAGAAAAACAAGCGGATGTAGTTAGGCTGTGCATGGCAGGAACCTCTTCACAAACCAAACTCACGTGCCAGCAGGCTGGCAAATTAATTCCTTTAAACTAGCCCTTGCACACTAAGAATGTCCCTTTGACTTTGCTAGAACTGCTTGAGTGCTTATGACATGTAAACTGAAGTGCGTTGAAAGAGGAGAGCTCCTGATTTGAATTCGGTGTGAGGTTTGCCGCTGATCTCAGTAAGGTAAGGACATCACCTCAGCTGTTTGCTGGGTCAAAGCCTTGCTTGTCATGGTGTGGAAGTAAAATGTTTCTTTCATGAAACAATTAGAGATATAAATCAAACCCATTTCTCATTACTACTTTAAAGATTTCCCCAGTGACTATCACAGCTTTTCCTGTGGATACTAAAATTGATGTGGTTATTGTTACTGGAAGTAAGTAGAAAGATCATATGTGAAGCAACACAAACAGAAACCTATTCAGAGGACTGATATGGATAAATCAATAATCTCCTGCTACATATTGTGTTCCTCTTTTGATACTCATGGCATATAATGCATTGCAGAGCCAGGAGGTGCTCCAAATAGCTGTGCAGTGTGGAGGCTTTAGGCCCTAGCTCACTCAGCCAAAAGTTTATTTCGGATCATTAATGCAGCCTTAAGCGTGTGTTGTCAAGGTGGCCTGGAGATGTGTTATTGACTCTATACACTTTGTTTTCATGTTGCTTTGGGTTCACCTCTTACCTTGTTTTCCAAGATACTGTTACCAGTCATATTTTAGGATTGTGTATGTTGCTTTGGGACTTGTATATGATCCCTTTGGTCAGAGCTTTCTTGGTATTACATGTGTTTGAATCATGCAGCATAGGGAGTCCTGGAGTTCTGAGGTGTTTTTGGTGACTTTTCCCAACAGAACAAACCCATTGGCTTCTAGCTGCTACTGCAGTGTATGTCTGATGCAGGTTAAATGGATCAGTATGTAGGTTATAAATTACTATTTTGAAAAAGATTTTAATAATGCAACTTGAGAGTGTGGGCAGTTTTGGTGCTATGGTCCTAGTGACCGCACGTAGATGCATCAGGCTGGGGTCCTTGGCTGGCGCCGTGGGTCGCAGTAGGGCCGGGTGGCAGAGCACTGCCCTGCTGTTCCCGTTTGCGGTTCCAGGCTTGGCAACAGACTCTGAAAAACTAACCGAGGGGCACGGGGTGTGCTCCGGCACCCTGCCTGGGAAGCCTCACTTCTGCAGCACAGGTCAAGGTAAATACAAGGACAAACGATTTCAAGGGTGAGGTGGAGAAAGGAGATTGTGATGCAGTCAGGACTGTGATGGGAACCTAGAAAAAACACCGTTGCTGTTAGAAGTTGGAACTGGGGTTGACTACTTCAGAGTTGAGCTGAAGGTAAATGTGATCATAGCAGTTCCTGAGCGTGTCAATTTTTTTAAACATGGAAGTCTCCTGTATTTTTCTACTTTTTAATTTTCTTGGTTGTTTTTTATAATTTTTCTAGTAATTGTTCCTTTCTAGTAATTTTGTCAAATGATGAAAACAGGTTATTTTGATGGCATATATACATGCCTGCAAAATACGTTAAAAAAAATCCTACTGTTTGTCAGGACTTTGAGACTTTTTTCAAAAAAAGTCAGTGAATAATTTAAATTCCTACAATAATTTAAATCTCATAGAGAAAACTGCCATTGAAAGAAAATCCAGACTCAAACGCAGGTTCTAAAAACACTTGCCAGTACCCTTTCTAATGATATTTAAACATGTTTTTGCATATTTTATTTTTCACCTAATTAATTGCAAAATAATTCGACTTGCGTTGGAAATGAGATTTCTGAATTGCGAAACGTTAATTCCCGGAACGCATGTTTCCACTCCCGTGCTTGTACGCGGAAGCTATTTCTGTCGATTCGGTGCCGGTGCCGGGTTTTTGTGGTTGGTTGGGTTTTTTTTCGGTGGTTTGTGTAAGCG
>NW_010541983.1:0-2392 GCF_000687285.1 Phaethon lepturus
TGGGGCCGTCCCGGAGCCGGGCTCGGCTCGCTGCCTTCTTCCACGCCCCCCCACGGGCCTCCGCGGCCCACGGGGAGAACGAAAGGGCCCGATTCCCCCTTGGCAGGAGACCCGCCAGAGCCGGGACTGGAAAGAGGGCCTTAAACTCCCTCACTACCTAGAGATTTCTCTTCACCCCGGAGACAAAATCGCCGCTGTATTTCCTGTCCTCGAACACTTCCTGACACGGGGAAGATAACAAAGGGGAAAGTTTAAAGCAATAAATATTCCCGACCCGCCTCGCCCCCCGTGTGCGCCCGCCTCTGCCGCGGCTGAGGCGAAATTGGGCTTTTCCAGTCCTGTTCCGGACCGCTCGGCCCGACCCCGGCTCTGCCGCCTTCTTAACACCTTTGGCAGATTTTTCTCCTCACAAAATCTTTGGGTATTTATTTTCCCCCAAATGCCAAAGGCCTTGCTCCCCTGCCTGCGCTCCCCGTTACAGCCCATTTCTTCCCGGATTAAAGCGGGGCCGGCGCCGCCGGCCAGCCCGGTGAGAGAGTTAGTGCGCTCCGAGGAGGCTCTAGGAGGAAAAGGATGGTTTATTCGGTGGGGTTTTTGGGGGTTTTTTTGGTGGTGGTGGTGGTGGTTTTGGGTTTGTGGTTTTTTTTTTAAGCAGTGGCGCGATTTTAATAAGCCAAATTGTGTTGTTAAAGTCACGAAGGTTTCCTGGGCGCGCAGAAGCCTGCTGACAGGTTTTCTTGTGTTTGATAGATTTAGTGCCGTTACGGTACGCTTCTCCCTTACATGCAGTAGCTAAGACTTGAAAGATTAAAGATCGCACACCTCTAGATGAGTCAAAGCCTACACCCCGGAGCAGGCGATACACTTCGTGATTGATTTCCTCACTGCGTTGTTTCCCATTTCAGCCCTGTGCGAAACCCCTTTTCTCTCCCGGCACTTTGCCGGGGCTCAGCCGTGGGTCTCCTCGCCGCATCCCGCAAGGCAACGAGGGGAAATCTGAACTCTGGAGAACCCAAAGACTCTTCTTGCAAAGCATCTTTCTGGCTCCAAGCTCCTCAAGAAAAGTTTCACCCCGGAGCTGGCTGAAGGAGACTTTCTGTGTGCCCGAATTGGCGAGGCTATGCTGAGCCACCGCGACGCAGTAGGACAAAAACATCCCTCCCAAGTGGAGTCGGAGTCGCTGTGTCCGGGGGAACCTCGCTGCCTCCCGCCGCCGGGTCCCTGTGTCTGAGCCCCGGCACCCCGCAGCCCGGCTCTGCACCGGCCCCGGCCGGCAAGGCCATCTCACCCAGCCCCGAATGCTGTCTCCCTTCCGAAACCAGCACTACCTCTTTAATTATTTCCCAAAGCAGATTTTTTTTTCTCCACGCCTCCCCCCACCTCCCCCCGTTTTCGCCACTAAGCAGACTCAGGACCGAATCTATAGCTGTTCTTTACGGGACGGAAAGGGTTAATCGCCCCTGTCCATTTGGGGTTTGGTTTGGGTTTTTTCCCCCCTTCGCTTCCCTCGAATGCATATAATCTCATCTGAGACCCTTAACGTCGTGAAAGCTATTGATTACTCTGTAAAACCACCGACTTTCAGCAGGCTCCACCAGTCCTCTCCCCAAAAGTAAATAAATAAGAAAAGGGAGGGTGGGGGACCGACAAGGAAAAAAATAAAATTAACATATATTTCCGGAAGTATCTCAACTTCGTACAAATCTCGGGTTATGTCTTCCCATTCATGTGTATATTGATATCATAAAAAAGAAATCCTTCAGCAGGGTTTTTCTCTAAATACCTTATTCATTGAAACTGGCAGTTCCACTCATTATTCCACTCCCTTAAACCCGATTCTGATGCTGGCTAAATATAGAGCTTCGCCTTCCTGGGAACGCGAATCGAATACACAGTAAGCAAATCAGTATCACAGGAGGGGGAAAAAAAACCTCGATCAAAGCCCTCCTTTTCTTCCCAGTCCTGGTTTGTTGGGGCGGAGACAGGTTTCTCGCTTATTGCACATCATTTGCAAAGATCGAGCTTAAAATGCAGTCACCTCTCCCAGAAGCAGTAGTTTAAAAAAAACCCCAAAGTTAGGGGGTGGGGGTTAAAAGATTTAAAAACAGACTGAATTATTTTTAAACAAAGGGGTAACGGTGGAAAATAAAATGCGTTATTTCAGAGCTGGGAGGGGGTGTATTTTCATCAGGCCAAATTTTTAAAGGAAATACAAACATCCGTGGGGAAAAATACATAGGAAGCAGTACGGAAAAACACCTTCCCTGTCTCAGCCTTTCTCATTAAATCCGTAGCTTTTTTTTCTCAGCCATTGGGATGACTTTTTTTTTTTAATATTACTCGAATCTTGCCAGCTCGCAGCCCGCGAGGTGAACCGGGGTGGGAGGGGTGC
>NW_010541984.1:0-247 GCF_000687285.1 Phaethon lepturus
GGCTGTGGAGACCCCACCACGGCCACCGCACCCCGACCCCGAGGAGGGGACCCTGGGCGTGGGTCTCTAGGGTGGAAACTAAAAGCCAGGCACGGCCCGCAGCCGAGCTTCGCAGCGCGGCGAGCGACCCTCCTTTCTCCGTGCTCTTCGCTGCCTCCGAACCACCACAACTGTGCCACGAGGGGACACGCAGTGGCATATTTTCGGCGGTGGGGCTTTGGGGAGGGAGCTTTTACGGGGATGGGGA
>NW_010541984.1:291-1432 GCF_000687285.1 Phaethon lepturus
GTTTCCTTCCTCTTTCTCTTTCGTGAGCGCTGAGCAAAGGAAAACCAGATAAACCTCCACAAACCCTCCGCTCCGAGGCAGGGAAGCCCATGAGAAAGGAAAAAAAAAAAAGATAACCCAGCACATTTCTGTGCAGCAGTGACTCTACTGGTGCTTTTTTAGCAAAAAAAAAAATGCAAGCAGGGGTAAAAGGGACTGGTTTGACTGGGGAGTCAAGCTGGAAGCAACAGGGGAAAATAAAAAGCAGCAGCATATTTTTTTTCCAAAAGTCCCAGGATCTTGTTCCAATGCTTCCTCAACAAAAAAAAAAAGGTGGAATTTTTCCCTTTAAAGCAACATAAGTTTAGCTCTATTTAAGAGGGGGAGGAATCCAAAATGATAAAAATGAAAGGTTTCCTTTGTTGTAGCTCCCTTTCCCAAAATTTTTTACTTGATTTTTTTGTCTTGAAAGGAGAAGCCAAGCCACCACTACCCCAGTTTGATGCCCAGACCAAGAAAATGTCTCAAGCATCTGAAAATTTGCCACAAACCACCAACGCGCACCTGCAGCTCCAGGACACCTGATTCCTCTGGGTGCATCAATCCCCCGAAATGCCTGGACCACGTCCCTGCCTGCAGGATGGGCAAGGCAGGACCGAACCCCTTGTCTTTCCCCGGCAAACGCAAAAGTGTTTTACATCAAAAAGCTTTAGAGAATCGGCTGGCCGGCGCCGGTTTTACATCAAAAAGTTTTAGAGAACCGGCTGCCAGTCGCTGGTGTCATGACTGTGTGTGCAGCTTCCAACGGCGTCTGTGTTTACAGGTAGTCTGCAAAAAAGTGGAAACGTTATGTGGAGCGAGATATAGATGTATTTATCTATATATAGCTCGCAAATATATTGAGGGCTACCTACGCACAGCGTAAAAGAAATTGTTTGCCAGATACTTAACATGCTGCTGTCGGCTTCTCCGATTGTCTTCCCTAAAAAAAAAAATATATATATATATATCCTACATTAATCAGAGAGCAGTTATATAGCACGACAGGAACAGCAAAGGGAGAGCACGTGCGGTTGCTCGGTGCGTTTCGGTTTGGATGCCGAGCGCAGAAACGCTGACGCCGGCAGCCTTTGTGGGAGATGCAAGGCTTTTTTCCCACCAT
>NW_010541984.1:1464-1722 GCF_000687285.1 Phaethon lepturus
GAGTAATCGAGGATGGTTTCCCGGCTCAGGCGTCATGCCTGAGCATCCCTCCAAATCTAGTCGCTGTAGTTGGTCTTACCGTCTCACGGGGCTTGGACCAAGCGGGTTCAGGCAGTGCCTGTGCCCTGTGACCAAGGGCTAAGGAGGTTAAAATGAAGAAAACAACCCAAAACCTCCAGGCCTTTGAAATTCTCCTCTTTGCGTGGCTCCAGGGACCAGGGCTTCGGGAGCAAACACATTCCTGAGATGCCGGGTAGC
>NW_010541985.1:0-10580 GCF_000687285.1 Phaethon lepturus
AGGGGGCAGGAACGCCAGGGGCTCGCCCCCACCCCGCTGGATGAGGTGCTGCGGCCGCGCGGCCCTCCTGTCCCATGCCGCGGGCTGAGCCTCCGGCTTTCGGGGGGGCTGGCAGAGAGGGGGAGCGAGAACCCCCACTTTGGCACTAAGAGGGCTGGAAACAGCTCCCACTCACCAGCCAAGAGGAGGTGAGCATCCCGGCAGGGCTGAAGACAAGGTGCACCCCCCTGTCCCCCCGAGGCGCCGAGCCCCAGCCGCGCGGCCCTCCTGTCCCATGCCGCGGGCTGAGCCTCCGGCTTTCGGGGGGGCTGGCAGAGAGGGGGAGCGAGAACCCCCACTTTGGCACTAAGAGGGCTGGAAACAGCTCCCACTCACCAGCCAAGAGGAGGTGAGCATCCCGGCAGGGCTGAAGACAAGGTGCACCCCCCTGTCCCCCCGAGGCGCCGAGCCCCAGCCATGAGCACTGTACCCCCACAGCCCCTGCACGGGGACAGCGGAGCGATGGCCGCGGCGTTAGCACTACCACCACACACGACACTCCTAGGAACAGCCTCTGCCACAGCACAGCGCCCGAGGGGGGTGCTCGGAGCCGGCCGGGGGGAGGCTTGCCCCAGACACGGGGTGTATTTGCCTTTTCACAGTCTCACCATGTTGTTTTTTAAAAAAAATCTTATTTACAAAGGAAAGCACAAGCATTACTTCCTGCATGGAAGGCTGGGAAGCCTTCCAGGATTGCAAACCTCAGCCAGGTACAACACATGGCTCCAGTGCCCTTAGTGCCCTAAAAATAAAGCGGTTTTGAAGTGTTTCATCTTGGACGCTGTGTTTCAGTGCAGAAAGATCCCTGCTCTGGGGCTGCACAGCACGAACCGGTGCCAGACCCCATGCTCTCCTCCCCCAGAAGATGCCTTCAGAGGCATGGGGGTCTCTCCGTGCTTCAGCATTCGGCTGCTGCACGTGTCCTGTGCCTAGATCTACAGGAAAATCGTTGAACTGGGTACAATCCTATGAACGGGGCAACACCACTGTCGCTCCCTCCTGCGCCCATCAGGCAGAGCTGCCGTCTGCAGGGAGCTGGCTAAGACTTTGCAATCTGTAGAAGGAAGTGCTTGCAACTCTGATTTACCCAGAATAAACAAAGACTTTAGCAAACACGGAGCTGCTGTTGAGAAATAAGTTAAGGATGCTCTGCGAACCACCCTGTCTGTATTCCTTGTGAGCTGCTGCCCTAAAACTGCAGGATTTTGTTAGACAGAACTCTGTAAAAACCTGTGACCACACGACAGGGTACTGAGAGAGGCCTCGCAAGGCTGCTAAAACCTACAGCATATGCTCAAACCCACGATCCGCACTGAAAACGTCGGATGAGGACAGGAAGGAGGGACGTGAAATGGCCCGGCTGGGGCTGCACAGAGGACGATGCCCTGGTGGACACGGGAAGGGGACAGAGGGGCTGAATAAGGCACACCAAACAGATGGGGGTTAACGCTGCGTGTGTGGGAAATGAGACCCCTCGCCTCACTCTTCCATGCTGGGCTGGCCTGCCCTGCTGGCTCCGGCACGGCGGGGCTGGGGACGGGACCTGCGGGGGCTCCTGCCAAACAGCGGATCACAAAGCACAAGCACCAAGGGTCAGCCGGATGAGGACCCTCCGAAAAAAACATTTGGCAACAGTGAGAGGAGAGAGGAGCGGGGCGGAGGGGACGCGACAGCTCGGCCGGGCACGGGGCTCCTTCCCCGTTCCCACTTCCAACCTCAGAAATGGGCCCGCTGGCTCCTTCGCCCGGCTCCTGCACCCGCTCCGCAGCCAGCGCCCACGCAGCCGCCCCGAGCCTCCTCTCTTCCAGCACTTGAAACAACATTGTCACTGGTTGTGAGTTTTATACTTACTGTTTTGCACTTTTCTTTTTTTTCCTATAAACCCATCGGTATTCAGACATGCATCAAAAAAATCCCCAATGGATTCTAAATACTAATATTTACAGTCTTGTATACTACAGCATTTACTGTGCAAAAGCTAGTACCGTCACTAAAAGATACGGGTTCACAGGACAAGTGAACCACAGTACCTCGGGTAGTCCATGTTTCCAGGGTTGGGAGGGATTACCGTTGCTTAAATAATGAGATCTGAGAGGAGGAGGGGGATACGATGACCGGAGATGGCGGGTCCCTGCCCACATTTTCAGTGCCTTTTCCGTATCTACGACCGGTGCCTTCTTCCCATGAAGAAGGCGCCAGAGATCTGGGGTAAACCGAAGACCCCTGTAAACACAAGCAGCTCGGAAAGCAGAGCTCCTCCAGCAAGCAGCGGGAGACTCTTCCATCCTCGTCTCCTAGGGATGAACACATTTCGAGGTGGCACTGCAGGGGAGACTCAAACCCTTGGCTTCCATGGCTGCTGCCTGCGGAACACCACTCCAGAGACAAGTTTGCGGGTGCTGAGCTCTTGCTGACCCTCCTTCGCGGATGAAAACAAAAGCCTGGGTATTCCCAGATGCAACTGGCCAGCAAACCAGTAACGCACTTGCATGGGACCCTCCTTCCACAAAGCTCTCTCCCCGGGTTTAAAGCTGATTCATGGCACAGAGGGACGGGAGGAGAAGGAGGGCGAGTGCAGCGAGCACCGGCTGATCTCTGCCCGTCGTGGCTGGCACGCGCGGTCACTTCTCGCCCGCTGCGAGAGCCCGACATTCACACGCCCAGGGATCGCTGCCAGCTGGGAGGGAGGGTGCGTCATCCAGTAACAGGTACAAACATTGAACTCCAGTCTCATAGCTGCCCTCGGTGCATCTGCGGAGCAATTCTTGCTCGCGCAACCCCTCCTCCTAGGTTTTCTCTTCTCGGTCTGTTTTCCGCCTCGTAATGTTCCGAGGTTTGATTTTGAGGGACAGTTCCCACAAGGCCTCCTCAGCCAGGTGATCGCTGAAATCGTTGAAGAATGACACTATGTCGTCGTTTCTTTTGATGTCGTAATGTCTGGAAAACCAGAGAGTAGGGCGGCAGTTAAACCTGGGGACCTCTCCCAACTTTGAGCCACCCCCGCCCTAAGGGACGTCCACTGCTGTGGGGTCTGCATTGCCTCAGCCCGATACTCCTGACTGTGGCATCAGGGGAAAAACCATCATGCCCGTCGCTGAATTGGGGGGAAAAAAAAAGACCCTATCACATTGAAATCAGCAGTTAGATCTGCTGCCTCTGCTGCCAGACAGCATTGAATAAAACCCTCCATGACCTAGAGAACACCAAGACCCAGCAACAGCAAGACCTGGAGGAAAAACTGTTGTATGAAAGAGAGTAGTGAGAAAACTTTACTGCACTGGATCTCAAAACTAATATAGGAGAAATGTCTTCACAACTTTCAGTCATACCTCACCTAGAGAGGGAAGGAGACTGTGACCGGAGCCCGGTTGTTCCCAGGTCTCCTTACATCTCCATCATGATGCTTTGACTTTAGGTTCCCTTCTCCTTGCATGGGGGCTCAGCTGCTCCAGCCACGACCCCCCCAGCAATCCCCACCGTGGTGCCTCAAAGCCAGCTCTGCCCCGCCTGTTGCTGCACTTACACTTGTTGGAAGCACCTCATGCTGTCCAGGATGTTAAACTGCTGCCAGCGCTTGGAAAAGTTCACTTTGCTGTCAATGTAATCTGGGTTTCCCAAATGAACAAAGGTCAGGTCCTGCAGAATCAGGCCTCTGAAAGAGGAAGGGGCAGTAGGCCAGGGAGCAGGCAAACAAGAACAGAGGTTAGTCACACAGGGGCAGCCAAAAGGCAGCCAAACGCAATCTGCCTCCCGCTGCTGCCACCATCAGCACGGCAACCTTCAACTAGAGGGATATGTTCCCCCAGCCACAGATCCAAAGGTGTTCAGGTGCAAGGTCCCCGCCATGCACAGCTGAGGACCTCTGAGGAGAGGCGCTCACAGTCACACTAAGGGTGCTGAGGTTGCTTTCACCCTCCATGGAAAGGAGGACCAGGCTGGAAGAAGGTTGCAATGGGATGTGCCTGCCAGGGGTTAAACCTTTCTTCCAGTTTTATGCAAGAGGGTTTCCCCAGCAAGGGGGTCTGTGGTCCCTTCCTCCTTCTGCCTCCCCTACTCAGCCATGTCTCTTCAGAGTCCTGCTGGGGTCCCCTGCCAGATGAGATGCCATGTTCCTGTGCAACCTCCTCCTACAGAATTCTTTCCACGGAAGAAAGCAAGATCAGGAGAAGTTTTACTGCTGTAATCCCAGAGCAAATCTGGTATCTAGATCAGAAGATCCTTACGGAAAAGGGCAATGGCTTCAACCTTTCATCTAGAAACATGATGAAGCAGCAGGTCTGATAAGGCATTCACCAGCTCTTGCTGTCACAGAGGAGCAAGCAGGAGCTCAAAGCTGTGTGACCCATGGGAAAATTTGTCTTTCTGCACACAGACCCCAAAGAAACTAGTTAAAAGTGTCAGCTAAAGATCCAGGCACTTTGCCATAGCCAAATCACAAAAGCCGTCCTTACAAAAAGACAGCTGCCACCCTGCTTTCCTGTGCTACAGGACAAATTGCTCCAGAGAGGGCACGTGCGTTGATGTGGCACAATGCCGTCTTATCCTAGATGTAGGTCAAAAGGCAAGTGCTGAGCTGAGCAGAAGCTGATGAGAAATCCTTGAAGGAACCATTTGAATGTGCAGAAGTAACAGCAGAGGAAAGAAACTACCAACTCACAGGTAAGGTATGCAGGGAGGCTCCACATCAGCCAGGGCTGCTCGGTAGGCGCGGAAGGACGAGGAGCTGTCAATCAGTGTGCAGTACTCAGCCAGGCCCTGGCAGAACACAAAGCCCACGGTGACACCACTGCTGCAAATCTCTTTTCTTTGTAACCTCTCCCCAGAGAGCCATGCAGGCCAGGGAGTTAATGCCATCCTGCAAACCCCTCCAACTGATTTACTCAGCCTGACCCTGAGGGCATACAGACAGAGCCTCGCTGCCTTCAGCCTCATCAAGCCTTCAATGTGCAAGGAGGAGGAGGAGGAGGAGGCTGTTCTCACCCGTGACTGCAGCAGTCAGAATGCCCAGCCACACGGCAGACCTCCAGCACGGCGGCATTATACCCACCGGAGAGCAGTTCTCCACCATCCCTCCACCCCGGGATGCTGCTGAGCTCTTAAAACCACCCAGCTGTTGCACACCTTAATCACAGTTATCTTTTTCCCCTGAAGATGATAGCCCTCGCTGCTCCTCACCTCTGAGGTTTGTTTCTGCCACTCCAGCCTTCGGATGGGTGCAGAATCCAGTGCAGAAAGAATGGCCAGATAGGAATTAAAATTATTCAGCTTTCGTAAGTGCTATGAAGAGGGAGAATATACCAGTTACTCTAGAGATCCGAAAAGCCTTCTAGCACCAAACAGCTCTACCTGCCCTGCTCTTTTAAGGAGCCTTGTGTCTGATTCACAGCAAGAACCAAGCTGATACCTTCATGATCTTTATAAATTTAAGGAGCAGCCTCTCTCGGTCTTGGGCTTTCTCTTGTAGCATAATTATTGAACGGACCCTAGAAGAACAGACAAAAAAAAAACCACTTAAGCAGATCTCAGATTTCTTCTTGTTTCATTTAAAAATAAAAAGATTAACTGATTGGGATGGGTCAACAACACTAAAAAGTTCATGCTACCTCCAACTTAAATGGAGCACTAATTCACAAAAAAGACAGAATAATTTCAAGGATGACCACAATAACCCTTAAGAGGGTGCATTTATTTGAAAGGGTAATGTTTGTTTGAAGGGCTCAGTGGTACTGACAATAATTCCTCTGGGTTACAGTGCCCTCTACAACCCTCCTGATTTTCTTCCTCGTGTGCTCCGGGGTCTTTCCTGAGTGCCTGGCATCTACTCCCTGGCCACAAATGTATGTTATCCCACTTGTAACAAGGGAACCCAACTCTGCAAGGTACGTTTTGAATATTTGTAGGGCACCAGAGGTTAAGCACAGTTCAATGCCACGGTTGTTCTGAACTCCTTACCAGTAGGACATGTTATTAAAGTGCTCTGTGAACTGTGTCAGGTTGGGGCTCTTCTCTTCATTTTGCTCCTTTGCCCAAAGCAAAACTTCTGGGATCTGCCGAGGAAGAGGAGAGGGGTGGGAAAATATCACACGTTAAAATGGGATTTCTGCCTCCAGATTCCCAGTGGCAGTCTGTGTTCACTGTTACTTGCTGACACAAGTTCAGCTGTCTCCTGCAACCCACCACGTCTGCCTGGAGAGCTGGCAGGGAATATCAGAGATCGGAGAGGGTACTTGTTCAAATCCCTCCCATCGCCCTTACCCCATCCTTGTCTCTGTACCTCAATTTTATAGAAGAGTTCAGCGTCTAGGAGGGTCAGCTGCTCGGCTATTTCATGACTGTGGAAATCATGCAGGGTCCCTGGCCTGCAGGAAACAAGGATGAAGTATAAAGGCTAGGAAAATGTGACCTATTGTCTTTCCTTTCTTGTATTTTGGACTGAGAAAACTGTTGTGTCCACAAGAAAGGGATGCCCTGTCTCTCACAGAATGAAAGTATGGTTACATGCATCTTTCCTCACCTGGCTGCCACCCCACGGGCTGCAAGGGGTTTGATGGAATTGGCGTAGCTCAGCATTTTCTTCTGATCCACTTTATCAAGGATATTCTTGCGTAACACTCTGGCGAGGCTCAGCTCCCCGTTGCAGACCAGTCGGAAGACCAGGTCCATCAGCAGCTTGAGAATTTCCTCTGTCAACTCCACTAAGCTGAGAGAAAGATGGAAAACAGAGGGAAGGCATCAGAGCTACGACTCTAACTGAGCTAGAGAGTTTGTATCTGTACTGAGTCTTTTCACTCTTTCCTACAAGCAGAAGTCAGTGACTGAAATTTCTCCTCTTCCCAGCTCTCCCTTTCTTACAGATTCCCCTTTTATTGGTTATTTTAAAATCACTGACCCAGTTAGGACACACTGAGAACCTGGCTCTTCCAACAAGAGGGTTCAGCACTATAGGTGTCTCGTGGGTCAGGGCAGGGGATTTCAGCTGTCATTATCGATGAGGTTTAAAGAACCCACATCTTCATAACTGCCAGACTTCTGTATTGTTACTAAGCCCACATCTCCCATCCCAAACTGAAGAACGCAACTCACCACAGCTCATCCACCACTCTCACCAGCACGAAGAAGGTGTTCTTACTGACTCGCTTCTTAAACGTGTCTGGGAAGTGGCAAAACTTCTCATATGTTGGTTTCAAATTAAAGAATCAACTTAGTGTGGTCAGACCAGCATTGATGCAACTAACAGCTGCCTTGAGGAACGTCAGAATAGCTACTCTTCTGTCTTGACTGAGACTGGTGTTCAACTTCCAGGAGGTAAGGGACGCCAATGTGGCTCTAATTAACACGGTATTAAGCTGCCACCAGCTGCAGGTAGCAGGGGTGTGAGGAAGTACTTACACCTCGCAGAATTGATGCTAGAAGAGCAGGTATACCCTGAAACTGTTCTCTCTAAGGCGGAATTTAATGAGCAGCACTCCTCTACTGTGATCTCCCCCACTGGTCTGTGACATCTGCTCTCATAACGGATCTCAGACGTCGCCCCTACCTTCCTCACTGCCCAATTTGCTGCAAGGCGAACGGCTGGCAGGGGAGGCAGCATGGGTTGAAAAACCTTCTGCCAGGTGGACAAAGGGAAAGGTATTGACAAGGGCCTGCATGAATGCCCCAGCCAGTATTTTCACTGACAACTGCTCTGCAGTGAGATTTGCTGTGTCCTTGGCCGTGCTGATCCCAGCGGGAGCAAGGGGAGCTGTGGCTCTGCTGCAGATGGCAGTGATGAGCTGCGACGCAGGACAGGGTGACGTCAGGCTCCCTTTGACGTGTGCTCCCTTGTTCAGGACCAAAGCCCACGAGGCCTTTGCACTGCCTGAACCGAGACACTGGCCTGCTCAGCTCACGGCGAAGGGAGCCACGGGAACAGAGCCAAGGGGAAGGAGCTGCAGGCAGGGTGCTCAGCAAGAAGCCTTCTGCATGCTCTGCCAGAAATGCTAACGCTCACCCTGCCACGCAGGGGCACTTGCCTCCTTAGCAGTTACAAGCTCAGTTCAGAACTGGGAGGCCAAGAGGACATTATCTTCTGTGCTGCGTTTCTTGTAATACGAGAGAGAACAGGTCTTGATGGTTTAGTCATCTCTACGATTAAAATACAACTGCCCAAGCAGGCAATCCCCATGGCTCCTCCAGAAGGCGGTGTGATCCCCATTCTGCAAACGAGATGTCCCAAACAAATGACCGATTCCCCAGCAATGCACAGCAAATCTGAACTGCTCTTTTGCCCTGCCAGAGCTTGTAGGAGACTACTCTCAGGTCCAGTACTCCACCCTGCCTGGACCTGCCCAGAAGCATTTCCCATTCGCAAGGTGCAGAGGTGAAGGAAGTCCTGCTTGGGATACCTCCAGAGCAAGCACATTACTGACCACATTGACAGCAGGCTTTTGAGCAAACAACTTGCCACCAGCTCCTTCCACAATGACTGCTTGGCTCTGATTCCTGGTGGGGGTGAACTGTCACTCATGCAAAAGGATATCTGTACTGCAGCTTCTTGATGAGCTCTTCAGGGGTGATAAATGTTCTGTATGTAGTCAGAAAGGCTTCACAGTACAGCACCAGATCTACAGAGAAAGACAAGAAAGCTTCAGTCCAGCTTGCTTCCAGAAAAAGGAAGCATCTTGTAACATTAAAGCCAGTCTTACAGGCAGAGGACACGGACACATTTTGACACAAATGGACTTTACAGAAATGCTGTGCTGTTGTTTCTTACCAGCAGATGGACCCTATGGCACAAGAGCAACAGTGAAACTGCCCTGTCCCCACTGCCCTGGCTCCCATTCGCAGCTCTCAGGCTTGCCATTTCACTTATGTGACCACTAAAGGGGTCAGTGAAAAACACCTGTTTGTGGGACAGGAGCTTTCAATGACAGGTCAAGAAAAAAATGTGGTTTAGACCTTGGGGATACTTTAAAATGAAGATCTGATGGTGAGAGATGGGTGCCTGTTCTCTGTCCTTACTGCTTAGGCAGCACAGGGCCCTACAGAAAGGCATGGTCACTCTTCCCTCCTGATCCGGAACGCATGTGTTTTGACATGATGATATGGTGCTGCAGACCCTCTGCCCTTGCTACATTCCAGGCAATCTGGCCCAGGACAGTGTAAATAGATTATTTTCAGCCAAAAGAAGAGTAAATTGCACTGCAAAAACTGACACTATCATGACTGTGACCCTGCCACAACACACTCCGACGCGGTGCACAGAGACAGCTTTTGTTTATTAATCTGCAGCAGTGGGTGCTACAGGCCTCAGAATTGCAAAGGTTTTGGCCGTCGTCAGGGGCACAAAGGAGAGAACTTGAAAAAGCAGGAACCGCAAATGGGAAAGATAATTTCAGGTCAAGACTGTGGTATACTTGCAGTCCCAACCAAGGCTTGGTCGCTGTGGACAGCAGTGGTCAAAACAGAAACTTATTAGCCCCGGTATGAAGCCACGCAGCACTGCAGGCAGCGCATGCAGTGGGATGGCACACTGCCCCTGCCCGGTGCCCTGCAACCGCTGGCACAGCCTTGTTAGCGCAGACAGGGAGAAAAAGCTTCTGCCCTGCCTGCCCAGGCTAGGCTGTACATGTAAAACTTGTTTCAGCCAGGACAGGGATCACCGCGCACCCACGTGCTGTAACACCCATCCATTGCACGTGGAGGGTGGGAAAGAGCAGGGCACAGCGTGCTAGCTGTGCCTCTCTACCTGCGGTGTTTCTCTTGGCAGGAGCCTGACAGAGACGCCGCCTCCTCCTGCTCTTAAATCAGAGCGCGCCGCTGCCTTTTGGTTAAAGACAATCAGACATGAGCTCTAAAGCCAGAGGCTGGGTGGTCATGTCAGGGGTGAGTCCTAGGCCCCGTCCAGCTGTAATGCTGCACTCACAGCAAGTGTGGCTGTGAGCACTTAACTGACCATGGGTTTTATTCCTAAAGACCACAAGTTTCCCTTTATCCCTTATTCCATAGCTCTTTTAGAAAACTCAGATGGACAAGAAGCATCATGCAACAGGGTGTGGAGTTACATTTATTCTGGGTTCCCATCTGCCCAAAAGGCAACGTGAGGTAATACAGCTGGTCTGCTCTGGCACTCGAAGCTGCCAAGAAATTCATCTTTAAACGAAAGCCTCTTAACTATACCCCTCTGTGCCGTTTGGCTGATTGATTTACAGGCCCTGAATTCTTTTCATTGTAAGCTTAATTCATTAACCCCCTCAGTCACCCAAACACTGGGTTAGCATAGCACAAATTCCTCCATGCTCCATTCAGCTCAGCGGCTTGGCAGAGCCCGTGAGGCTAAGCCCTGTGTCTATTCTGAGAAACGGACCGCGCAGAGCTCCCTCCACCCAGCCGCTCTCCCCGTCCGCACCGCTGTGCGGTTAAAATCCTGCTCTAGTTTTTTCCTAGTCTTGAGAGGTGCTCCATGCCTTTAACCTCACTGCTCACAGCACCCTCAGAGCTCCGTGCTCGTGAACAGGAGGTCTAGCACACATCCCTTTACCAAGGAGCGGTCTTTCAGCAGG
>NW_010541985.1:10621-21608 GCF_000687285.1 Phaethon lepturus
AGCAGGAATAAATCAGAGCTTCCCTATTCCAGTTTCAGCATTTTTATAAGGGGTATTTCCACCATCTCATTTAGACTGTATTTTTTTAAATATACATATCAATCCATGGTGCAATCAATTGCCTCCTTCTCTCTAGTACGTTCCTAACTTTGGTCCCTTCTGCCTGGATTCAATGCCTGATGTAAACAGGGAAACATAGCTGTTAGGGGAAGGATTTTCTTGCTAGCTGAATTGTGCTGGTAAGTAATTGCAAACACCTTATGCTACAGTAAAAACCCTGCCATTTAAAAATGCACATGAAAGATATTTCCCCTTTGACTATCAAACCTCTAAAATATGAGCGCTGAGTGGTTCAGTGGGTTAGTGCATTTTGCCTTACATCCCTGGAGACAAGGAGATCAATTCTGGTTAAAGCCATCAGCACAAATGTGTTTGGCAGGTTTGAAATCACTCTCTGGAAACATCACAAAGCCTGTCTTTGCCACCGGTCTTGGAACGGTGCAGCTGCATGTAGGTGGTGACTGGGTTTGGAGAGATAAAGTGGGGTTTTAACAAATCTATAGCTAGGGGTTGCCAGACCCTCTCTTCCTCCCCCACATCTCCTTTCTTGTCCTGTGGATTCCCTCTCTGAACCAGCCTCAGTGGCTACCAGCATGCAAGCGGTACAGAGCAGGACTAGGAAGCAACACAATGAGTTGGAAGTAAGGAATGTCAGCAGACCAGCACCTGGATAGCTTGCCCAATGCCCACAGGTACAGCATTAGACCCAAACCAGCGACCCTCCTCTCCTACTTTGATGCAATAGTCACTCCAGCAACTCCTACATCACCGCTGCCCTGAAGTTCAAAGGGCAAGGAGCACCTCTGAAAACAGGACCAGTTACACCTGCATTTGTGGTGGCCTACCTTGGCAGGCACGGAGACACCAATGCAGCAACTTGTCATCAACTCCACTGGTGTGCCTTGCCTCCCAGATCTGGGCAAGGGTTATGAGGAGTTAATACCATCCCTGCTGCTAAATGAAACGAACAGGCGCTTATCCAGCTTATCTCCGTTCCACCGAGGATAAGCACAATTCCCCCTCAACTTGGAGGATCACGAATGCGGTCCTCTCCACCCTGCTGCCTGCAGCCACATCACGACTGCGTGCACCGCACAGACACAGAAGACAAGCAGCAAAAGGCCACGCCATGCTGCACGCTCCTCAGCTCTGTTTTGGTGCATGCACTGTACCTTTCCTGTCGGTCTCTGTTGCATGCACTAACAAAATGTCTCCAGATCCACCACGAACATCTGGCCCATCATCTCCCTGCAATGAGAACAGAAACATGTTAGACATGGCCCCAGCTCCCTCCGGCCTGGTTTACCATCTCTGGGGTTCAAACTCAGCAATCATTGGCAGAGTACACAACGTTCCTGGCACTGCTCACAGCGCAAGCTGGGACATGGTCTTCAGTGCTGGGCTAATCCTGGAATTTGAATAAAACACTTGGTGTCCCAGATGACGATCTGGGCTGATCCTCACTTGGGGTCTCTGACTCCTTAAGGCCAGGCTGTGAAGCTCAGTGAAAGCTGAACCTTCTGCCCACAGAAGAATGAACAGAAATGTCCCAGACTCCCAAACGCTCCCAGAAGACCATTAACGGAGCAGTATAACACTGTGTGAACTGTCTCAAAGTGCGGGATCATGTACCACAGTGGATGGGAGGGGAGAGGTCATGCATTCAACTTGCATGTTCCTGGAACATCAAAACCTAGCAAGTTAATTCCCTAATCTGGAACTATTTGGCTGGAGGTCACCTGAAGCAATCCAATAACCAGGAGCAGAAAACAGCCCTGCTAGCTGCTTGACCCTTGCCTTACCACTCTCTAAAAACAACTTTCTTCTAGCTGCTGCAATTCACAACTAAAAATATGCAAAACTGATCTATCACTCAGCCAGCAGTTCCCATGCTGCAGGAAACAGCTCGCAATGGCAGCTCTATACCGTTTCAAACATGTAGACCGTAAAGAATAGAGAGAAAAAAGAAGTTAGGGGTTGACACAGGCATGCTAGTCCCACATGTTCAGAAATCACTGATTTTTAATTGTTTTTTTAAGGAAATATTCCTGCAGAGGAGACTGGAGTCATGTCTGGCTTCCCTTAGCAATGTCTTTGTCATTTCAGTATGCAAAAAAAGGATGAAAGCCATGGAGCAGCTATGTCCAAGATGTGAATTTTTCAGGTGACCCTCTGGCAAGACTCGTGAAATACTACTTGAAGAATGAGTAATAGATTCTCACTCTCTCCTGTGCATCTCGGCTGACCAAAGAACATTCCTAAAGAGCCAGTAAATGATACATTCTCTCTGTTTTTCAGACAAGCCCCTGACAGTCTGAAAGCTTCAAAAGCCCGCATATTCCCTCAAGCTGCATGTCAGAGACAGCTTGGTTCAAGAGCACAGTGAGCAAAGTTGTCTGGGAGTGCACCCAAGGCTAGAAACAAAACCATTTCTCAAATACAGAAACAGTTACTTTGGCTGCTCTTCCACATCAGTAATATAACGTCCTGCTCAGGAAATCTGCTAAAGCTGCCTTCAGACTGAAAGGCCAACAACATAAACCTGCACCTGGATTTACTGTGCAGGTTCATTTCAGACTAAAGAGCTAAAGCAAGCTAAAGAGGTGGGAAGGAACAGCCTGGGAAAAGGGCACAAGATGAGCTGGTTTTTAGAGACATCTCACGCTTTGTTAAACCCCCACTCAGTGCTGATGCTCCCTGCCTGTACCAGCATCTCATACTTTCACAACAGCCTGCACACATAAAGCTGTATACCACTTCTGCTGCAACCTAGTTCTTCCCATCAAATAAAAGCTGATGCCTTGCTTGTGCACACAGAGAATCAGATTTCAATACAGCATAAACCAAAGGGTAAGAAAACAAACCTTGAATGCACCTACCTCTTGCTTCAGCGTTAACCTAGCCATAATTTCACTGTGGTCAATAAGGGATAGCTCATCTACCTCTTCCTCCAGCTGTGATGATTCCAAAGCATCTGGTGACTGCTGCTGCCTGTAACAAAAAAGGCAAATACTCACCAGTGTCATTGCCCATCCAGGGGAAGAGATGCTGGGTCCACCCAAACTCTCAGCATACAAACCTTCATTAAACGACCGTAAGTACACAGAGAGCCTGGAGGTAAATCTTTTGCAAACAAGTCCAAATGTCTAGCTCCAATTCTGTTGCTTTGTGCATGTCTTGAAAAAGAGAAGGAACCTTTAGGATCTGAATACTTATCTGCCTGCATTTCTGGTAGACAGGATTTTACTATGCCCTGCATGAGTACATGCTTCCGTGTCTCCTTAATCCACTGAATTTTTAGCGCACACAGATCTAAAGCCCTTCCTCAAATGTACAGAGACTGAGCATACTCTACAGATAAATATCTTAGTCAGCTCAAGACCCATCGTGCTGCTACAAGGGGAGATGAGTCTCTCTTTTTGCAGTAAGATAGACCTGAAAGCTCTGACCACTTTTTTTGGTATACATCCACAACCCTAGTGTTCCTACCACCAAGGGCTGGTAGTCTTGTGCCTGGACACATGCTGTCTGTGCCTGTATTCCTTAAAAAAAAAAAAAAAAAAAAGTATGCATGTTCTTTATAGCTCACCCCAGGCACAGGCCAAAATCCCGTGCGCCAGTCTGTACTTTCATCAGATAGTGAGCTTTGCAGAGCACTCCTGCATTGTCTCCTTCACTGCAGGGATTAAAACCCTCAAACCAACTGCAGGAAAATGGGGGAGGGAAGTTGACTGTCACACACAAAACAATGCTGTTCCCTATTTTTGCTTTAGAAATGCAATTGAAGAGCAATCTCAAGCAGCAGGGAAGCGCTCACTGCACTCCTCCTGAAGCCCATCTGTTACAGCCTGAACCTCTTCATTTACATAGACAAATGATAGCTAAGAGCATTAGAAAGGATATAAAGCCTCCTGCTTTGGGGCCTCAGCCAGCCTCTAACTAGCAGGGTTAGGAAGAAATTCCCCTCTGGAAGACTATTTCCCAACAGCGATACAGACTCCTGCTTCCCTGTAAGCAGGAGGGAGCAGCCAGTGTCAATGACAGGACTACCAATTAGATGGACTTAGGATGGCTAACACAAGCTGCATTAACCCCTGCGAGCTTGCCAAGTTAAGTCACGACAACTTGCCAGGATCTCCTTGTTCAGCAGGATCCCACCGCTCACCAGTTGTGCAAAAAAAGTGGGCTTAAAGTTTAGAGAGCATCGAGAAGGTTGAAGGCAGATGGGGCAGCCCCAAGGATGGTTTGGTGGAGGGCAGGGCTGACGGGACATTGGTGAGATGCTGTACCCTTTGAGGCTGGGAAGCAGGAGGACCAGGGGAGTTAGGCTCACCTTTCAGCACCATCTTTGCCTTCCTTCCCCATGGCACTGCTGTTCGAAGCGGAGTCTTTGGTGTGACTGTCTTTGACAGAGGGAGATTCCTGCAAAGAGAAAGAAGTTTTTCATTATTACATGGGGTCCTACACCACAGCTAGCCTTGCATTTACAGTCTGACTGCCTCTAAATGGCCCTTTATTGTAAATTCCTACAGAGCGGTTAAAGATTGATGCAAGTTAATGCCAAATGCCAGGAAAACACAGAAGTTAATTAGACAGGAAATTTGGGACCATCTCTGGAGACTAGTGTAATTAGTACTGTTTGCTTTTAACATTGTGAAACGATGCTGAAAGTTACAACACAAGTCAGCTGTTGTCTTGGATTTTAACCCTCTCACCACTCTTTTTTCCCTTTGTTGTTGAAATACACTTGCCTTCTGCTTTAATCAAAATGGACACAGCCAGCTCTAAGCTTTCCAGTTTCAGTTCCCCTCCTGGTCACAGCCCCCAATAGACCAGCCTGTCTTGGGGGGAGGATGCACACTGACATTCCTACCTCCCTGCTCTCCCATCAGAAGAGGTTACACAACGATGCAATGTTTCCACTTCACAATTCACATCTGTGGAAATGAAGCTAATGCAAAAGAGTAGAACCATCTGAACCCGTGGCATGGAACAGCAGGTAGAGAGCTCAAAGTAAAGACAGAGCATTTTAAATTAGCCATTTATTAAGGAGACAAATAGCCACGAACGGCAAATGGGAATATTAATGTAACAGTGTTGGCATTCAGAATTTTTTAACATGCAGAGTGAAACTTGGAAGTTCAGCCTACCAAACAGACAGGACTGAAACCACCTACACGCTATCCATTCGGCCTGGAAAACACACTGCTGAGTTTAGGTTTCTTAGTGTCTGCAGAATTTTTCCAGACTATATCTGTAAAGCCCTTTGCTTCAAAGTCGAGAACCAGCTCACAGCTGCCCAAAAGGATGGGCCTGCCTAGATGTGTCTCCTGAAGGGAAGTGATGGGAGCGCTATCTCTTGGCATATTTAACACCAGCATGGATAAAGGTCTCCAAGACATCCTGTAGGAGATGTGCCTTCCAAGATGAGGGCACGCAAAAAGATCGCCACAGACCTCTGCTGCTGTTTCCTATGACCTGACAGGAAGACGGTACCTCCCTGCAATGGAAAATGCCCTGTCTCCTCTAGGAAATATGAGATATGAGGCTTGAGTAAAGGAAGAAATGGCGTGCCATGACAGTGCTAAATCAATCACTTTGTATCCAAACGGTGAAGGAAAAAAAAAATTCAGAGCACAAGGCTTTCTGTACTAAAATGGGGAAGGCAAAGCAATTTCAAGAATAGACATGGCCCCAGGACGGTGCTGGTCAGGGTGCAGCTTTCTGGAAGGGAACCTCACGCAAGCAGCTCCAAACAGACAGCGAAGCACAAAGGGAACAGCGCGGCAGGAAAAGCCGTCCCTACCTCCTGCCGGGGCTCACCGCGGCCCCCAAAGCACTGCCTGCTCTCCACCCGGACCGCGAGGGCACCCAGGCCTGCAAGCCAGGAGTGGGCAAAGCAGAGGGGCCGCCAGCAAGGGAGCCGGGGCAGCAGGACGGACGCAGGAGCTCCACGGTGTGCGGAAGGGGCCGGTGCCAAGCGCGTCAGCCCCGGCGTGAGCTCAGCATGCACCAGGCAGCCCCTTCCCGGTGCCCGGCCCTCTCCAGGTTACTTACTCCTTCAGAGCGTGGGAGTTCCCCGTTGCTCTGGCCAGAGGAATACAGATTGACGTATTCACCCTCACCAGCTTCCTCACTGGCGTTTTCACTCTAAGGGAGACAGGATGAAAGGAAATATGTGATGGTGCTCGCCGCCAGCACTTAACGTTGGTGAGAGAACATGCCCACGGGCTGGGAGGAGAAGTGCTCTGGGCGGCTGTTGTCACCTAGCTGGGAGCCCTTCCTCCAGCTCAGTGGCCAACACTGGCCACTGAGGCTGTACCTTGCCGGGGGTAATTATTTTCTGGTTCTCAAGGACTATCCCGAAGGCTCTGAGCTACAGCAGGACAGCAGCAGGCATGCTTTGCAAGAGCTGCCATGGGCTTCACGTTGAGACTGTGAAGGAGCGATATGCACGTGCGGATTGCAAGGTTACGGAAGCTGAGCATTCAGAGCTTGACACACAAGTGCCTGTCCGACCTGTGCTGTAGTCCTGCCACCAAAGGCATCCCAGCTCTGCAGCCCAGAGGGTGTCAAACGTATCTCCCAAACTATACTACAAGCACAGACTAGAGCCATCACGCCAGGCTAAACCAAACCTGAGGACTTCTGGGCTGTAACAAGGACCCGATGCGAGGAAGATGCAACAGCAAGGTCAGGTCCAAAGTGTGGAAACCTGATCATTTACTCTGCAGTGTCCCTCTTCCAAACTTTGTGAAGAGGCAGCACTAGCATGCACTGTGCTGACAGCTCTAATCCCATCAACTCGAGGCTTTGTAGCACACAAAAGAGGAACTACCTCGAAAACGAGGCGTTTAAAAAAGTAGCTGTAATGGATAAACCTGCTCAGTGATCTGCAAAACTGATCTGGGACCTCAAACTAGTAGTGCCGTATCAGTGTGGGAACAGCGTTAGTCGTAACTTCACCAACATGTCATGCTTTGCACCAACGTGCACTGCCTCCACGCGCACAGCTAGGGCTGCTGGTAACTGGAAAGAGCAGGAGCCTGGAGAGAGCAACAGGTTTATGCACAGGAGAGACAGCAGGTCTGCACCCGCTGCTCCTGGGGCTCAGCGGTGACTTAGGAAGGAGCAGTCACCAAATCCTGCCATGGCAGCAACTGCAGGATGCAAACGACTGTTAGGAGCCTCTGTTTAGAAACAACCACCCTCACAAAACACTCCTCTACCTTCCTCAGCTTTGTATTACAATTGCAGGAAGCTACAGCAACTTCTCCTCTCCCCTTCACCAGCATTTGACATTTTATATTTCTTACACATGTGCTAACATTTTCTCAAACCTGCTGAGGTTGTTCATTTTTTCTAGCCACCATTTTTATATGAAATCACCTCTCTTCAACTCACACACACATTTTGGAAACCGGACTAGATCACATTTAGCATGTATTAATAAAAGAGAGACATTTTCTTTCAAAAAATAAATAAACCCAGCCTTGTGTTAAGGTGCATTATCTCTTTGGATAGTCTCACCGAAGGCGTCTGGAGAGAATCAGTGAAAGAGGTTTCAGAAGGAAGGCAGACAGGAGCATTCCCGTTAAAGCTGCTCTCCTGAGAAGAGGAGTTTGGCACATCCACAGTGCTGGGTGACTGGCTGGCTGCGGCGGGCACCGCTAGGTCAGAGCTCTGAGATGGATGGACGGGTGGAAAAGGTGGGGTGGAGCAGGAGGAGGAGATAGAAGACAGGAAAGGAGGTATGGAGACTTGGTTGTGAGGCACAAAGTCCTGGGAGTAGGACCTAAACACAGATTTGTACTACAGGATGCAGAAACGTACAACACAAAAAGAAAGATGGGGAAAGGAAAGAGACAGACAAAAGAAAAAGTAATTAGATCGGCAGCAGTGTAGCAGTGAGAGCACAAGGCATTTCTAACACAGGCACCTCTCCGTCGAGAGGCCAACCCGAACAGAGGCAGCGTTATTTTATCATCCCCACGCTAGAGCAGGAATTGCTGCCTGGGACATGTCAGCCAGTTTTTCACGGAGAGGCATGTTCTTGCACAAACAGCAGTTTGGTTGCTCATCTCATGGAGGGAAAGTGGGCACCAGGGTGTTTACCTGCAGGCATCCACCCTCTGCTAGGCAGGGGGAAAGCCCGGATATCTCAGTACTGTTAATGACAGTGACCCCCAAAATCACTTGGTTGGATAAAAGGATGCGAAGACATACAGAAACCACGACTATGCGCATGCTGGAAATATCTAGATAGAGTACTCCGAGTGCTTATTGCTTTTCTGGGATTTTCCACAGGATCCAAATTTAAGATGCTGTTTGCTCCAGCCCTGTAATTTAACAGCTACTGTGTCAAGTCTGTTCCAGAACACACAGCTCCCAGGGAGGAGTGGCTGGATACTGTCTTCAAAGTTACACTGAAGGATGTGTAACTCTCCTTCCTATTTGAGAAACAGAAGGAGAAAGAATGATAATTGCCCTCAGAAGCGATGAATTCCTTATCAAACAGATCCCTTAATGCAGTGCCTTGAAGAGTCAGCTGAAGAGATGAAAAGAGATCATCTGCGTAAAGCTGTATTTCACTACCTCTCCCAATCATCAGATTACTGTTCAGATAGTATTAAACAGAGTGCAGTGGGAATATATTGTGCCAAGAAAAAGAGGAGCAACCCTCTGTCTTTTAACATCTGGTGCTAGTAAGATTTGCCATCAGGGTTAAGTCCAAAACAAAGCTGACGCCCATCAAAATAAAAAAAAAAAAAAACCAAACACAAAAACAAGACAGTAACGCTAAACCCACTGGAGAGGAGTTTATTTTAAAACCTGTAAAGCTCAGCCACTAGCGAGACCTGTGTCATAGCCAAGTGGACCGAAGGAAGGATCACATCATTAAATAAACCCACGCTGAAATTCAGCTGTGGCAGTTGCTCGTTTGAGTGATCTGCTGCAGAAGGATGGTGCATTACAGAGCTCTCACGAAGCACAGACACAACTTGCTCAAACCAGGCTGAAAAGTTACACCGCTGTGATGTAAAAAGGAGAAGGGGAAACAAAGGCATGAATTGGAGAATTCAAGCTACATTTTCTCAGGAGAGTTGAGCAGGTGATAAAAAGCAAAGTTTAGTCTGTCACCTGAGCCACGGCAGCAGCATCCAGTTCAGCTGGGGTATTTTTTTTCTACATAGGAAAGATGTGAGCTTGAAAATCTAAACTGAGAACACCCTCAGGCCAGAAGCCCAGGCAAAAAAAGCTTTTCCACTACAAAGGAAAGGAAAAGTAAAGGTCAATGGCTAGACTTTACCTTCCACCACCTTAATCCTTGAGTGGTTGCCCTCCGCCATGCGTGGAGTCTGGCAGTGCTCTGGGTGTATTCTCGGGGCCCAAAACATATTGCTGGCCATAATACAGACGAGCAGAGGGAGATGCTTTGGAAAGAGAGCTTAAAAGACTACTGAAAAATAATTAAAATGCAAATCTCTACCACATGCCTGTGGCTAAAAGGAGACTGGCTCTAGGACTGGGTCCTCTCTCTTCCTGCCCGTTTCTTTCCGGATGAGCAGCCCTGGCTCCAGGGACACTGCCTGCCTTTGGTGCTGCCTCAGTAACAATGACAAGTCTAATCTCTGTATTTACTTTCTGCCTGGATAAATGCTCTACATTTATTCATTTTCACTTGCATGGCACAAAACACTAAATCCCTCGTAACATGCCAGGCTCATGACATCATCTTGGCTCAGCAGATTTGTTATGCCTGCCCTGTCTCCCTGGTATTTCATGATCTCACTGGTGCTAATACGGCAACTATAGTCCCAAGTCCCAGGCCAGACCCCAAAAAAAGAACAGGAGCAAAGCAAATGGAGAACCACTGCTGCAGCGGCTCTCAAGAAAGCGCTCAGCGAAATGCTGTCCTGATGACAAGTTCCTCTGCTCCAGTAAAGGAAATAATTTGCTCAAACAGGACCTATGTGCCAGCTCCCCTAGAGCTGAGCTTCCTGTGCCCACATGAGACAGGCGGCATATGCTGTCCTTCGCTTTGTAGTTGATAGACACCTTCCACTGAGGAGTCTCAAGGGTTTTTGGCCCTGACCTGCCGAACCCAAAGAAAAAGCCAGGCTTTTGCAAAGCAGCGGTGGAGCTCATGCCGGGCACGAGTGAAAGGAAATTACTGTCCTCAATCAAGTCACTCTGGGACAGGCAGCACCCCGCGAAGCTCTCACGCTGCGTGATGGTGCTGGCAGGGTTAGTTCAGGCCAAACGCTGGCCGAGAGGCTTGGCAGCTGAGACACTGCCTGGTACAGCGCCTGCAGGCTAAGCTAGAGCTCGGGGAGATGAATTACTTCTTCTAGGACAGGAAAATTTGCACAGTTTCTGCCTTGCATAGTTTCAGAGACATTAATCCCGATTCAAAAGCAATTTAGACCTAAACATAACATAACATTGCATAAATTTTAAAAGTTCGAATGCGGATACGTTACTACTGACAATCACTATACATTCACCTCTCCTCGGCCTCATCAATACACCTTTCAAAACAATATCTTGGCACGAGACGTGTTGAAAATGCCGGCTTAAGGCCCAGGTACCCAGGAAAATGCATTCATCTTCATTATGTGATCCGTGAACAATCATTTAACGATGCAGACATGCTCTCAGCAGGCTGTTAACAAAGGGAACTGTGCAGAGAAGCCTTTGGTGTGCTGGCATTAATTAGCCAGGCTGCTCTCAACTTCCAATCTTGTTGTAACGTTGCATCTTGTAGAAAGCGAGCCAGGGAGCCCCCTCCTTCCTCTGGAGCCTGCAAGCAGCTCTGGAATTCCAGCTATGCAGCCGTGCTGGGACAAGAGCCAAGAATGAAGCATACTTTTAAAGGGGAAAAAAACACCCTGTGGTGGAGATGATGTCCATATGGCACCCATTC
>NW_010541985.1:21639-71169 GCF_000687285.1 Phaethon lepturus
CAGTCCAACCCAGCCCAGCCAGCAGCTGCAACAGGAATTGTGGCAACAGCTTCCATGGAGTTTGGGTGTTGTACATCTCTTGGAAGCCCTGTCATGCTTTAAAAGACATACTTCTTTTGGGAGGGGATGGTCCGTTCAACACAACCGTCACAAGCAAACTAGTTCTCTTCTACTCCTCCCCCTATGAAATGACAGGCAACAGTTTATCTTGGAAATGAATCAGTGCTTGTTTTAATCTGCTTCTCAGAGGTTTCTTGCAGGGTCAGTAAGGCCTCCGTTATGGCTGTACTGTCACAACCTCCTTATTCCATGGCTTTGCTTTAAATTAAGTACTTCAAAATAACCTCTGGGAATGCTAGAAAGCAGGATGCAACTAGATCCTTTGAGAAAAGATATTCTCCTCTATCCAAACTCTGGTCATGCTGCCAAGCTCCCACCACAGGACCAGAAGATGGTCTCCCAGCACGAGTGATCCTGATCTACAACAGCAAATGGCAACACAAGGAGAAGAGAGAGATCTCTCTCCTCTCACCAATAAAGTGGATTTTTAAAAAAGCTATCTGTCATTTGAAGTACTTCCACAAAGCATGCTTTGAGCTCGGAGCAATCTCGTCTCCTGGGAACAGCAGGAAGCTAACATGCCGGGACCTGAATGTTTACCACACACCATGACACACAGAGGTCCTCCAGAGATGGCATCTTTCAACGTTTTCAATTTGCTGCCTTTGATTTTTGCAATGGTCAATATTTTAGAACAGTTTTCCATCATTAGCAGCAGTGTTACAGGATGTCCCAAAGGTCAATGACATTATGACCATTTATTTGGATTAGATGGCAGAGATAAGCACACTAATAGAAAACTTATTTCAAGAGTGATGTTTCTCTACATTCACGAGGCATGGCTGACCACCAGTAACAGGGTGACAGGGTGTTTAAATGCAGGGAGTCACTGGTTGCGAGTTACAGCAGTCTCCATTCTAAATCTAAAGTTGAATTCAGTTATATGGCTGTCAGAGTATCTGCAGCATAAGCAGACAGTCTTTACCTTTTAAGCACCGCCTTCTCAAGTTACCCTACAGACTTCATCTGCCAAATTAATCTGTGATCCTGCCAGACGCTCCCAGATCAGATAGAGCATCAGACTTCCAAAACATGAAGCTATCGGAAGAAAGGATCCATCTTTTAGATCTCCTCTGCTAATGCTATTGAAGAGGGGGATGTGGGCAACGTGCCAGAACTGCATGCCCAAATTCTAACAGTAGAGAACTATGTTCACAAAATACTGGGTGTTGCACAAAGCCGCTACACCCTAAGAATATAATTGCATAGACAACTATTGGAAAAGACTTCCTATCTCATGACACAATGCTGGGCTTCCAGGTACTTTTGCTAATGAGGAAGGAAATGCTCCTACAATGAATGGCTGGAAACACAAGCTGCCAACAGAATGGCTTCAAGCACTGCCGCAGGAAAGGCAGCAACTCCTCATGCTTGAATGTTTCTCAGCAAAGCCTCTGACCCGGCTGCACATCTGACCTCCCTGTTTTTAAGCAATGGTTAGCATAGCAGATGGATAGATGGGGTTTGCTGTTCCCTTGGGAAATGGTCTCCTGGCTTCTGCACGAGAAAACAGAAATCCAAACTTCTCCTTAAGTGGGAGGGTTTCTTGTACACCTTTGCAACAAAAAAAATAAGGGGAGAGAGAAAACATTTGTAAGAAAGATTTCTTAACCATGCTATCATGCATCTCTCTCAAAAATATCAGGAGAATTCAATCTGATCACACCACACCATCAACTCTTGTTTAGCTTGTAGATAGTATCACCGCACCTAGCAAGCAGATCTTTAAAAGGCAGAGCCTGGAGACAAAGACAAGACTCAAAAAAAACCAAAACACCCAAAAAAAACCAATCAGTCACAAAAAATGTGGCCTGTGACCTATGAAGGCAACAGGGGACTGCTTAGAGAGACCTACACAGAGACAGGTAGTGCTCCAACTGAAAGAAAAATATATAAACCACCAGAGGAAGTAGTTTTCAGAAGCAGGATTCAGCATGCAACAGCACTATTAATACCACCATCCAGGCCTGCTGTGGGCAGTGGAAACGAACACAAATGCAGAATGAACACTAAATAGCAAAGGCAAAACAATACCTAAAACTCAGCAGCTGGTTAAATGGATGCAAATCTTTCCTCCCCACTCCTTTTCCCTCTGCTCCAAACTAAGGAGCCAAACCCTGCTTAGGACAGAAATGAACTCACACAGTACGATCTCCTGGTTTGATCGTGGTTCCCACCATCGGACCACCATATGAATCAAAACAGCTCGGTCTCTGCTGAGGGCCAGAGCTGCGGCGTGTGTTGCAGACTGGAAGTGAGCTACACAAACACGAGTGAGGCGGGGAAAACATGTGAAGCACATGTCTGCATGATGCGCGTCTTTAAACACTTATCTGACCCTCCTTTTCCTGAACATACATTAGCACACACACAAGAACGAAAAACAGTTGCTGTGAATTTTCTGTGTGTTTGCTCAATTTGCTCAAGAACAGTGGGAACAAGTGAGAACAGAAGCACTGAACTGGATCTTTCATAAAGAAATCACTTGTGCCTTCTGCTGGTATCCAACAGCCAATTTGGTTTCTGGAAAATTACTGGAAATGTTTCCTAATTAAAAAGAAAACATCAGAAAAAACGGCATTTTGAGAAACACGAGTTATTTCTCCATAGCGGAGGATGCAGCCAAATCTCCACTAATGGCATGTAAATGCCTTGGAGAAACAACTGCGTTTCTTGTTTCAGTGAGGAAAACGTTCCTAGCTGTAACTGAATGCAAGACCTTCTGCAGTCTTTGGTGGAAAATATGTGGATGGACAGCAGTAAAGTTTGTCACCAGACTGATTTCCTCTATTAGTGCAGAGTTCCCCAGCTGCCAGGAATTAATGAGATTTGATTCCTGCCGGTCGGATACCTGCCCACCCATCTCCAGTCAAACAGCACAAGGAGCTAATAAACCAAAGGACAGCGTCTCTTGACTTCACGAGAAGAAGGGAGGGAGGCAATCAGCCAGAGAAAAAACTACTGCCAACAATTACCAAGGAGGATGCTTTCTTATTGTACACCTCCTTTCCTACTGTCTAGCAACAGAAAGTACTTTCAAAGGAGATGGCAATCCCTAACATGACTCTTGACAGGACAATCCAGCTGTCCCACCGGTGTGGGACTGAACAGCTTAGCTGTGCATGGGATGGGGAATACGATGCTGCAGATCCTCACGGTATCAGCCCACACTGCAAACATGACCCTTGCTGGCACAGAGGCCAGACACGAATCAGACTCGGTAAAAAACAAGCTCAGCTTGCCAAACCTATGAGGTTTGATCCAGTTGCTCAAGATCTGCCTCTATCCAGTAAAAGCTATTACCTCTGACACAATTTCCTGCAAAGAAGGAAAAAGCGCGATTAGTGGGTTGACAGAGCAGTGGTGGCTTCTGGGCTGCAGCAGCGTCTGCAGTGCTGATCAGAAAGAAAAAAGTCAGGGTTCTAGAAAATAAATTCATGCTTTAAAAATTAAGAGGGTAAAGATGCTCTGAACAACTTCAGCTCTTTTTTGCTTCAAAACACCATCTGGAAACAGTCTTTTTAAGCCCCTTACTGCTGATTCAAGGCGCCAGTCCTTCACCTGGAGCACAGAGCTAATGGGCTACCATGCAAAACATGGTGTAGGCTCGGCTTTCCTGCTGCCTGCATGCGAACAGATGGGTACAGGGCCAGGTCTCCCCTCTGGGACTGACTCCTGCTGCCCACCCCAGGCCAGTCTCCAGGGAAGGAAAAAAGCACAGGGCGCTTTCTGAAGATTGGCTATGCTTGGCAAACCTGCAATGCATTGCTCACGGTGGGTCAATGGACAGCCATTTCGTTTATCAGCTCTCATTTCCTGGTATTGATCTAAGGAGGTTTTTGCTTCCTGTGTGGAATGGCTAACGATTAATGTAGGAGACCTATCATTTTAAGAGATTTGATAATCACCATTGATATTTGGCTACACAGGAGGCCAACTCCTCAGTTGGCTGGTATACGAAGGGTGTGCTCTCCCTAGCATTAACTCCCTTGCTGGGGCTGGCGGAAAGCTACTGCTTATTTTTTAAGACGTTTATTGTTCACCACAGTGCTCACTTGAGTGGCCTTTCTTTGGTGAGAGAGTTAAAAATGAAGACATGAGAATAAGAGAAGCAGAGTGATGTGCTTAAAGCGTTCCTGGTGCGGCTTGTGGCATCCCTTGCGTGAAAGCACGTGGTCTTTCCAGCCAATGCTCCGGAGCAGATTGCAAGAGGGACTCTGGTCCTTCTCAGTGCTGAAATGCAGGGTGTCACCCTGGGAATGATCCAAACCTTGACAGCTGTTTCACATCTTTGTCTTATTACGGATAGGGAAAATGGGATAAACCATGGTTATGGTATTACATGGGTCAGCTATGATGCATGTAAGGACATCGGTATTTTGCAGCTCAGAAACAAAGAGGCAGTGTCATAGTGAAAAATCTCATTTTTGCCTGTGAAAAAATAGACCAGCTAGAGTCATGAGCAACCACAAGATTATCATAATTTAAAGGCATTAATGGAAAAATCACCATTTTTAATTCAGCTTATTTCCTTTGTGCATTTGACAGTGCACTGCCTAATTGTTCTCACTGTTCCTCATGCTCAGTCATCCCTCACCTTGCAAAACTAAGTAAGGATTTTTTAATGAAGTTTTAACGTTTGATAAAATAATATACTCACAATAATGTAGTCCAAAGCAAGATGAGAACAGGTCAGAGCAATTAAGTAGGTAGTAACCATTTAAACCAACCAGGACACTTTTTTAAATTGAAGTACCCACATATTTTTAGAACATTATACTATCATATTTATAGTCTCTCAATTAAAACAAAAATAGTGAAGTGCTTTTACCTTGTCTTACAGTTCTGTATTTTGCTTGCGAGGATTACTACCAAACATGACAGCTGTACTATCCAGAACTTTTGCATTACTTCACATTTTAAAACTGTTTACCACAGATTTATGCAAGCACTAACCTTTCCACACCTCAGCCTTTTCATCTGTGCAGCGAAACTATGCTACTGCGCTCTCACACAAGTGGAAGACAAAAGCTTTAATTCATTGCTTGTGAAGTACCGCTACTTGTAAAGCACTTGAATACTTTCTTCTTCTTTGGACCCACGATTATCACTAATTTTTAAAGAATGAGTAAGTGTTGAAATGGGAAGATAGCAGTGGCACAATGGGAGGACACCATTTTCAAATATTTAATATTAAACTAATTGAACACTTCTGAATTTTTTCAAGTCTTGTCTGATAATTTCTTCTCCAGCAGAAGTCTAATTTACTAAACATCAAGGTCACTGTTAAAAACTAGCCTATTCTCAGTTGTCATCACACGGCAATCAGAGCATAACCACATAGTTTTACATGCAAACGAGCCCCATACTGATGAGCTGCTGGAATCCCATGGTTAGATTTAATTTCATTACATTAACACTTTGTTATTACTAGCATTTAATTTAAGCAGCTGATCACAGATTTAAGCAGTGCTCTAAGATTATTCTTATTTCGATTTAAATCATTCTCAGCTCCTCCTGTGGTTCTGTCTTCAGACTGCTCACAAGTGCTGTAGGAGAGAAAACCCTGCTCATTCGTCACCAAATCATACAAGCTTACTGAGCTTGTTTGGGATCCTGGAGACATGAAGGGACTGGTAGAGGCCATTTTCTAGAAAAAAACTTAAGGACCTGCACTGTTCCATACATTTGACTAAATCTATGTATTCTGGGGACGGCATCTTGTTATTTCTCCAAAGGCCAGACTCACACAGCAGCCATTAATTGACTCATCTACATCGCTAGCGTTATACAGCGGAATAAAAGGACTTTGCAGCTCCAACGTGCAGCCTGGGGAACATGTAGGTCAAAGGAGTGTGCCTGGGCACACAGGCCAGCTCTCCCTCATCAGTCCCTCACCAGAAACATCAATACTGGCACGTATATAAATAATGAAAGCCACACCTCCCCTGCGGTCTGTTTACTAGGATTTACACGCAGTTTTTCTCACCTGGCTGATAACTACATGAGTTCAAAAGCCCCCAAAAGAACCTTCACCTTTACCTGCAACTGAGAGCATAAGCACAGAATTTGCACACAAGCGTTTCACCGACACAAATACGCACACGTGTTAAAGCGTGGAGAGCAACTCACCGAATGCACAGGAAAGGAGCTGTGCCGGTTGAGAAAGGAGTTAGAGACTGACATAGTGAGGCCCTGAGTGGCACCGGTGTCCTCGGGGGTGAAGGGCACTTTAGTTTGCTGGACACAGTAGGAGACAGAAGAGAAAGAAGAGGCAGCATAGGAGGCCTGCTGAAGAGGGGGAAGAAAGCAAGAGACAGAAGACACAAAGAAAGAGAGCACAGAAAAGGCTATGAATAAAGGATAAGAAATGCTAACTGTAAAACAATGCATATAATGGCTCGCTAAACAAACAGCTATTCATACAGTTCATCAGGGCCAGACACACCAATATGCCTTTCTTGAGCTCAAGAGGCATGACAAAAATCACAGTTCAAATCTTCTTTGTTTCACAAATCCCTTAAAAATAAACTCCTGCCTCCCCCTTCCAGTTCACCCATGGACAGCTGCTGCAGGGAGAGGCAAGCTGTTCCTCGCTGCCCTTTTTCCCCATGGCCTGGGGGTGCAGATGCCCAAAGGAGGAACTGGCTCTTCCTTCAGCCGCTAAGCAGCTGACTCTTGCAGATTACCGTTTTTTCTGGCAACCTGCAGACTGGGAAGTTGGTCTTTCCAGTGTGATCTATGGGCCCTCACTGGTACTGCTAAGATACTCAGTAACAGTGATGTCCAGCCATTTTTCAGTCCAGTCCAAAATGATAGATCATTTGCACAAGAGGGAGATATTACCCTGTAAGTAACAAGTACTATTAAGGAATTTCTCCTGAATTCCACTATAGTAAGGAGTGTGAGGGAAGCTCAGGTATATTTAGGTTTTCTCAGCTCTGACTTGTTGAATATAATGTACAACTGTTTCCTAAATAAGATTCGAAGCTCACAAGAAAGGACGTCCTAATAATTATTTTACAGAGGAGTCCATCCAGCAAAATGTGCCTACTGCTAGAGCAGCTGATGCCCATGTGGTTTGCTGTTTCAGAAACTCTCATGGCAGCAGGAGCAGAGGAACAAGAGTCTGGTGGCGTTTACAGTGATTGTTGAATAAGCCGTCGTCTGCTTGCATCACTTTCCCAACAGAGAGATAAAGGTAAGGGTGGGAGGCTGCCCTTGAAGAAACCTTTGCTGCAGGGGAACTGCAAGCAACACCTTGATGGTATCAGCTTGCGAGACTACAAGAATGCCCAGCAGGCAAACCAGTGACAACTTGGCTACCCAGGTAATGATTAAAGGGCAGCAAAGAAATGCTTTGCTTCAGCTGACAAATTCAGAAAAGGAGCAGAATTTCCTTTCTGCACAATGGCTACAGTAAATCTGTGCCTTACACACCCTCTCTCATGACCATGTAGACTAAGTCACCACTGGAAACTATCACCAGAGTGCAGCCACCTCTAAGAGGAGGAGGAGGAGGTAGGGCAAGGCATTACAAGGTACAAATGACAGTGGCAAGCATCACACCGACAAGGGGACCACAGACTCTGGAGAACTGCCTGATCCTTCAGAGAGGAGTCATGTAGACTCTTCAGTGTCCCTGCAAAACAGATGGGACATGAGCATTTAAGATCTCATCCCCACAAAGCAATAATGCATAATACTCAGTTTAGCTTAGCCAGAAATGTTACTTTATCTTTTTAGGACTCCTACCTGCATACAGGAATGTAGTTACGCAAATCCCAAAATTAGAGTTCTTGGTTGCTTTTCCCATTTGATTTAAAAGCTAACCCCCTGGGACAGGCAAACTTTAGCAGAGATAACATGAAGAAATATTGCAACAGTTGCCCTCATGATGGTAAGACCATGGCTCTGTTCCCACCTTTCCTCCTGTTTCGTTAAAGCCATGGCCAATTTAGCTACATCAGCAGAAAACATGATTAGTTTGTTTTTTTTTTTTTTAAAGAGCAAATCTGATAATTAATATAAACAAAACCCCTAAGGTTGGAGTTAAAAATAAAAAAAGAGAAAAGAAAGGAAGACCCTTAAAAAGAACTAGGACAAAATCCCAGATCCACTGAGGCTGGAAACAAAACTGCCACTGCTATCACTGAGGCCAGAATTTCATCTCCTGCGTGGAAAATGGCACTCGCTGTACTGTTAAACCCACCACACATACACGTGTGCATGTGCCTTTTTGTGCTGGGAGTCTGGGAAGGCCAATAGAACACTGAAAAACAGGTAACACCCTGAATCACACAAGGGGACTAATGTAGAGGAAACATGTACAAGTTAAGTAACAGCTATACCAAAGTTCTGTGGCTCTGGCAAAGATTGAGCCATAAAAGCAGTTATTATGTTTAAATGGTTATTATTAGTGGCATCCTTGACAACAGTTTCAAAACAGCATTGGGAACAACAGTGCAGCAATCTCTTGAAAATCGTGTTGCCCAATGTGTCAAAATCTTCAAAGCAGTTGTCATTGCACAAGCCTGTAGTCTGGCACAGATTCAGCCATGCCATGTGGAAGATTAATGCTTAATTTTTAGGGCATCTTAGGACTTTTAGAGCTTATGGGGAACAGTCTGGACATGGGGTTAGAAAGGAGCTCAAAATAGATGATGCAAAATGCCTAAAAACATGTTAACAAGCTGACAAGGAGCATGACGCGGTAACACCAACGAGACATCCTCCCACCACCGCAGCCTGTCAGAAACAGCAGTAACAAGAACAGAGGAGGCTGTTCCTGGGAGGCTGGTGTGCCCTGCCGGGGAGGGCACCGCAGATGTCACTCACCAGCTGCCGCTGTTTCGGTGGGAGAGCAGGAGGAGGTGCCAGATCTTGAGAGGGGTCTAAGCTGATAAAGGAGTCATTGAACCCATAGACTTCCATGAGGTGCTTGTTCTTCTGCTGGTAAATGTGCTCGTTCTGAGGGGTCTGGTAGAACATGGACGGCTGCGGCTCTGAGTAGTCTTCCACAAACTGCATGTATGCCATCACTGCAATGCAAAGAAAGGTCACACTCCCTGCTCCTGGTCCGCACGCTGCAGCTGCAACAAGCAGGCAGGGTGGTCATTCTTAAAATAAGGTAAGAGTAAGGCAATGCCACTGTCAGTCGGGCTTCGCTGCAGGCTAGGAGCAGCAAGGCATCCACGCTGTGCTCACAGGTAGCTCACAGAGTCAGCTGCCATCCACCTTGCAGGGAAGGATCTGAGTATCCCATCCTGCAAGCCGGAGCACAACAAACATAATCACAGGCCACAAACACATCTGACAACAGTTTAAGGAACCAGTGAGGTCTCCAAACAGCTACTTGAGAAGTCTGATTCACCGATGCTTAGCCCAAATCCCTTCCTCATGTAACCCATGGAAATTTTGAGAATATTCCCCAACAGTTAGTGTCCAAAGGCACCAAAAAACCCAGAATAACTTCAGTCTGCTTTCTAGGAGGCACAAATCATCTTGCACAAAGATGCAATCTTGACAATAAATCTATAGTAATTCTTGTGCCTACAGTGAGTCTTGGATCTGTAGTCAGCAAGATTCCTAGAATGAGGAGGCTTACCGCCTTTCTCCATTCCAGCAAGCTGATAAAACTGTTATTGGAGAACACCTACCTGAGAGTCTGCATGCACCTCTCCCTCAGCTATTTATATGCCACTGCCAATGCTGGTACAAGATACTTACCTTATAAAAGTGCCACGGACCATGCCTTCCTACGTCCTTAGCTCAAATCCAACACTCTGTTCTCATTCCTTTTTAAAGCATCTTACCATCTCCAATTCTTGAATCCAACTGATTCAAAAGCTATTCTGAGATGTGGTTCAATGGAAATATTAAATGGGATCAAATCTCATCTACAGACTTTTCCATCTCTACAATATCCTTCCAAAATCTATGAAAAACCTCACCCAAGTCTGCCTATGTGGCCCTGAGAGAGAATTAGTTACTGCTGCAATATTTTAGTGTTGGAGGGGGAGAATGACACTCAGTGTCATAGAAAGACTACTACAACCCCCCCAAATTATTAACGATCAGAAGTGTACTTAATAAATGCAAAATAAAGAAAGAACTCTCTTCTATATACCTGAGAACAGGTACAACAGATGTATTTAAGTGTCATAAAAAGGACTAACTAAGGCCTTTTTGTAAATACGCTGTCATACACAAGATACTTTATGATCATTCCTCCCTTCCTCCTGATAAACAAGCAGTTGTTAGTTTTTGTAAATCTGGTCATTAGGTGGCAATTATTCAGCTTCTGCTGGCATTTCAGTTGTACAGCTGAAACGAATGGATGACTTCAGTGAAAGCTATAAATATAACGACCACAATGCAGTATTTGCACATCGTGAGGCCGGTTCCCACACTAGCGGCAAGGCAAAGCCCTCTGTTCACCTGCCAGTGCAGATCTGCGGGCCAGCCTCTTTCAAACAGGATGCAGCCGTGCAAACGTGTCGGCAGGAAGGAGTCACTTTGCACCTGTCTTTTGCACCTTTTTTCAGGTTTCCTCTAATATTTTAAACTCCCTTTAGAAATGGAGCTAACACAGCTGCCCCTTCCCACAGAATGATATCCCTCCTCCAAAAAATAGAATAAAGAGGGGAAAAAAAAAAAAAAGTGGTAGCAATTGGGAGCACAGGAAACCGCAGCTGATGGATGTCAATCCCGACCGGTAACACCTGCTGTCCCCATCCTGTGACCCCACGCGGTGCCATCAGCGGACAACCTGTTCGTGTCCCGCCGTACTGCCAGCTCCTGCACAGCTCTGCCAAGGCTGCTGAAATTCTGACCTCCAATACCCTTCGCTACCCGAGCCTTGCTCCTCTTCCTCCCCCAGCCACCCTCCTGCCTTCCCAGCACTGCTTCACAGATGTGAGTCACCAGTCTTGCTGGTTCAGTCCTCTCCTTTTTGAAGGGAGTGTGACAGAGGTTTCAAACTGCACGCACATGCGTGTTGGTGTGTGTTTGTGCCCGCTCATCTGCTGGTGTCGGCACTCACGTTAAAGCCAAGATCAAATTTGCTCACGCACGTGAATTTCAGCCTAAGTCCTAACAGTGAAAAGAAGCATGTTCTGGCAATATTCTCCTATTTGAAATCATAGCGAAGGAGTCTTGGTGTAGAAAATACAGAATTGCTAAAATACTGTTTTCAAATATCAGCGATTCAGTTAACTAAAGTACTCCTGTTATTACCCGTGCCCTGAAAAATGCCTTGGTATCATGCAATCACTTTAGAGGATAAGGTCTAAAGGACGCTTATTAAAGACATTTCTTTGAGAGCAAAAGTGAACTAAGGATCAAGACTCCTTGGAGAAGTGTGGAGGACAAGGGCTTGAGGGAAAAGACCACATTTTGAGAGCTCATCAGCTGAGTAGGACAAAAGCCAAGAAGTCAAGCTTGGCAGTCCCAGCATAATGCAGCAGACATTGCTAAATTCAGACCAACCCTTCATGTGGAGTTACCTACAAACACAGTGCTTCACTGAACGTCCAGATCTGAAGACAACACTCAGGATCGATAGCTGTGAGTTCCTGGGCTCAGATGTCTGTATGACACTACAATTTGGGAAGCGTTGGTGAAAAGGGTATCACATTAGATACTTGCATAAAATTAAATTACTGTATTACTGTAACGCAAGGTAGTAAGCCTGAATGCTGTTGAGAGCCTTAACTCAATCTGCAAGGGAATAATGAAGAGCTCTTTTATCTCAGCTCTTTATGAGGCTAATGCATCCTATCGCCATGGCAGCTCCCCTGCCTTGCTTGTTACAACTAGTCCAGGGCGGGTGAGTATGTCTCATCTTCTACTTTGTCATCTTCTCTGTTTTTAGGTGAAAAGAAAAACAGTTGGGATGGTGAAATACAAACCTGGCTCAGGAGTAGATATTGCAGAGCGCAAATTAAAATGGGCATCATTAAAATGTTGCCAATCTCGAACAGGGGACTAAGGGAGCAGGACCACTCCTAAGACTGCTGTTTGCAAAGGATCTTTTCCCCCTTCTCCCTCTATCCCCTTCCCTCTCTGCCGTGGTTTTTAACAAGGCAAAAATTTAAAAAGCAGATGGGAAATTACATCACCAGCTCAGATCAGGCTGCACGCCCTGCAGTGACTCTGTGCACAGGGAGGGATGGGGGCTGCAACCTCCATGGTGAGCAGCCGCGGCAGAGTGACAGTCTCAAGGCAGCACCCCAGGAGAGAAGGGAGGCGTGAGAGAGAAACCTCTCCCATCACGGCACCATGCCCAGCCTATGTCAGTTCTTAACTCAGACAGAACATACTTGAAATAAAAAAAACCCTATAAAATCTCACACTGAGGAACACCTTCCCAGCAATCTGCTTGCAGTGCCTTGGCTGTCATTTCTGAAGGAGTTAAAGCTGCTCAGAGATTTCTAGCACACACCAGCTCTGCCCACATGGTGGAAGTCACAGGTATTGCTCAGAGTGCACCAGCAGCATCTGAGCCAGCTCACCATGCGGCCAGAGAGAGCAGCCACCAGTCCTGGAAGCGGCGCTTGGCTGCAGGAGAAGAGAGAAAGCGGCAAGTAACCTCGTCAGGAAAACACCCTCGGACCAGTGGTTGTTGGAGTCTGCAAGGAACTGCTGGAAGACTATCAGCAATAAGGCACGTCTGCAATATAGGTAAGGCACAGCAGTATCTGATGAGGACTCACTGAAGGTCTAGCCCAGCTCCTGGCACTGTGTCAGCAGCCTGTGTTACTGCTGGCTCCAAACAAGCGCAACAGATTTGTGTGCATGGGCAAGAGCCAAAATAATGGCAATTCTTAAGCTATACTGCACATCAACTCACTGGAGAAGTCAAGGTCAAATAAGCCAGTCTTTGCTGTCACCTCTGGGAGGAGAGCTGTTTTTCAAAGAGCTCGCATTATCCGCTGGCTAAGCTCAGACTGCTCTCAGCGTGGTTCCTGCAGTTAAATACCAGCTGCTTACAGGGCACCAGGCTGCATTTTGTTCCCACTGACAGGGAGGGAAACATGAATAAGTGCCTCACTTCTAGTTTGCAAGCTGTTTGGGGGAAGGCTCTTGTTATTTCTGACTCTGGGCTCTTCATGGCAGAAGCTGCTCCGTGCCTGTGTCTTGTATGGCAGCCGCATGATGCTGGTGCTCAAGCAGAAGTCTGGAGTAATTTGCCCTTAGCACAGTAACATGTACTCCTACAGCACAGTAAAATAACAATTCATGCCAGACTAAAAGGCTTATCACTCCTCTGTTTAAATTATACAGAAGTCAACTCTTGGAGGTCCCTCTGAGCACAGCTCACAGCAGTACACATGGTTAACTCAAGCAGGATTTGCTGTCTATTATTAATAAAAAGGCCGTCAAAGTCTCTGCTGCAACATTTCCTGCCAACTACCAAAAGATGACCCACAACAAAGGGACTACAATCAAGTCCCATCTGTGAGAGCTCTAGATCTTTTTAATAAATTCATGCATCTCCTCTGGATCCCAGGAATTTGTTGGAGTTGTGGAAACAGCACTGCCTCACCTATGTGATTACACAAGAACATCTACATGCATCACCCTCCAGGCAAAAAAATCCTGGGTGCTACCAAATAGCCTGAGTAATATTTTACTGCCCTTTTAATGTTGAAAATAAAAGTAAAACTAACAACCACAGATCTGTGGTGTGATGTACTGTGGAGTAAAGACAATCGAAAACAAGTTCTCAGTGTCACATGAATGCAATTAAAAAATCCGCAGCAGTCGGGTATCAGCCCAAATACTACTAGAAGCTTTGCAGCAAGGATGCTTTATCAAACCATCAGAGCTGACAGTACATTAGATACCAGCTTCTACCTTTCCTAACAATGCAATCTGGTCAATACCCCAAGAGCTTCTGATAGTGCCAGATGACAGATGACAATTAACTCTATCCTAACATCAAAGAAAATTCACATTCAAGGCCTTGGTACTGAGGTTAAAAGTGTGCATGGGCAGTAACAGAGAAGATAGCTTTTAAAACTGTTTTTAAGTAACTCGACATCGCATATGATAACAGAAAACAAAGACATGAGGCTTAAAGAGGAAAGCAAACAACCCAGGTCTCTCCTTCAACTGCCAAACTGCCTCTTACCCAAGATCCACCCAGGCGTCTCCCCCTACTAAAGCTGCCTACGTGTCCAGAGGCACATTTCCCTGTGTCCACCCCAGCCTGCATGGTGTAAAATCACCTGGACCCAGCCCTCGTTATTCAAATGCAGAGCCCACAGGGACCTGATCTCCAGTAAGGAGCCTCTGTATCACATCCCCTTGCAGCTGGTACTGCAGGCGAGTATTTTGAACAGCACGAGGGCTATGCCCTGTGCCAGCTTTTATTTCCTTTCTGTTGTCTACAAACATCTCAGCTCCTTTTCAGCTGCTTTCAGTATCATTTAACTGATTGTTTGCCAGAGAGGCACAAAAGTGATTTCATGAGCATGGGGACACTAAACTACGACCCAATTTCAGGTGGGTCAAGCCTTGTGGTCTGATTAAAAACCCAGAGGGTTACAAATGTGGACTGGTCACTTAGGGATAATGGAAATGCTTTTAGCCAATGCACTTTTTAAAAAGTGACTGGCACAGTACACTACCATGGGAACGGACAGAATACTGACCGTGCTGAAGACACACCAATCTCACTTCCACCTTATTCTCAGTGAAAAGACTATGAACTGCAGAAATGAGTCAGAAGGCACACTCAGCACTTTCGAATCGGCTCTTCACTTGGGCTGCCAACCATACAACATAACGCTGTTGATCCAGATCTTGTACATGCTACCTCCTCATGCAACGTACCACTGCAAAGCAAGCCAGTAACTAGTAAGCTAACATCTGCTGGATCTCATGATGTAGTCCACAGCCTTCCTTGACAGATCAGTATGGCTCCTTTTTTGTCAAGAGGTTTCACCTGTTTTCAGCCATGAACATTAAGGAAATCACAATAAGGTTGTTAGCTTGAGTCGCAGTCAGTACTGGTGTGCCAGGAGCCTGGCTGGGGATGGCAAGCCTTTGTGTTTAGAGGCTGCTCATTTTAATGATGTGGGAAATTCTTAGACATCCAAAGGAAATGAGATTCCGTAGCAAAACAGCAGCACTGGACACTAGATTAATAGCGTTGTCTTGCACAGCTATGTGGGTGACTATGTTCCTATTGCCAAATAACTGCTCTGGCAATGCTCGGTTTTGGACAGAAAACCAGCCCTTTCACTGAGCTCCTGGAGAGTACCCAATTCTTTTCTGCAGCGGGAAAATGTTCATGAAATGGGGGCAGGAGGGAAGGAATGGACATAAAAAGGGAGGATAAACCAGGAAGATCTGGAAGGCAGAGTGCCTCAAAGATTCGCACTCAGGTAAACAGAAGTGAAATGGTCTCACTATAGTAATGAAAATGCCAGCGCCCCTGGGCCTGGATTGTGCCTGATTCCAAGAGTTACTTTCTGCCCACCAAAGGACTGATACTCTCCTTCCATGCCTTTGACACTGATTGACTCGTTTTGACCCTCAGCCTCAGGTAAGCAAGGGCATTACCCTGGGGTCACCATTACTTAGTGGTCATCAGAAGTACAACAACTGCAAGGAAAGGTAAAGGTAAATGTAAAACCCAAACACAAGAACTTGCTTACTGTGTTTGTTTTTCTTCTCTGGCAGAGGTGGTGGCTTCTCTGGGTCACTGTTAGAATCTGGAGCAGCAAAGTCAGCAATGAATTCAACCGGTGCTGAAGAGTTTACTTGCTGGAAAGGCGAAACAGCAGCAAATGGCGTGAAGGGTACTGAAGGGACAGACGCTGCATTCTGCATGTCATCCTCCGAGATGTTATCGTATTGGGAAGGGTGTCTCTCATAGGAGACCCTGCAGCCTGTGTTATCTGAAGTCTGAGAGGCTGCGCTCCTCCTCTTCTTTTCTGGTAAAGCTGGAGGAGTCTCTGTTGGCTGCGCTGCTCCCGAGAGGCTGCAGAATTCCAGTGGAGGAGAGCTGCCCTGCGGGAGCTGGAAAGCATGTCCATGGAAAGGGGAGCCAGACTCACCCAAGGACTCTGGCAGTGGGCTGAGGATACCTGGCACCTGCTGGGGTATCTGATCAGCATTTGAGAGGTCCTGCTGCAGGAATTCATAGTCCGGATCATAGTGATCTGATTGATCTGGTTAAACAGAGGGGACAGGAGAATGATGCATTAGTTTTTCTCTTTTACTGTTCAGCCCTTCTCAATTTTGACCCTCCCATTCCATCAGTTAATTAACCAGTTCATTTAATCAGAGTGGTACTTCCTTGCAGCAGGGACCATCTTGCTACACCTTCCGTAACATCCAGCCTGAATAAAACTCTTATCAACGTTTCTTTACATTAGCAAACAAATTACAAAAATTCAATAGGTAGATCATGGCAGAGATTGCGTTTCATATTTTTATTTTCTTTCCTAGTATGTAGAAACAACATTGCTTTAGTCTATCAGGACTGTCATTTCCTACTGATGTCTGCAGACAAGGCTGAAATCAACAAAACATTCCACCTGAGAGCTGAATTGAGTTTGAATACAATCAACTATAGCTAGGGAAACACATTCCCCTGGGCTTTTTCCTATCTGATAGAATATAATTCTGCATAGAACCACTTGCAGCAACTACAAGATGACAGTTGCAAGCACAATCCATTTACTTCTGCATCACAGCTATGACAGCTCCCAGACGAGAGTGATGGGGGCTACTCCAGAGGCCCTGGACAGCCGCCCACTTACCTAACGTTTCACAGCTTGTGTTGCGGGAGCACTGACCACTGTCGCGGTCCAGAGAAGAGAGCTGCTCGTCAGACTTGCTGAGTTTGCCGATGCTACTGCACGGTGAGAGGCGAGGAGATTCCCCCCCATAGGAGTGGCTTCCACCCGATAACCTTCTCTGGGCATAGCAGTCAGCATCAAAATCCTTAAGCAAAAAAAAAAATTTTTAAAAATCACCATCATTCTTGGCAGCTCGCTAGCAAGCAAGATGCAGCTTGAGGAGCAAACACCTCACAGCTGTATTAAGAAAACCAGGAGGGAAGAGGATCGGTGCTGCTAGCCCTCTCTAGTTAGACAAGCTCATCAGGACCACAGAAAACCTCTGATTCAGTAAAGAGCCCACGCCAGGGAGCTCTGCGTGTTCTTGCTTCCAGGCAGGGCGTGCTGTGACCCCCAGTGGACTTCACAGAAGATGAGAAGATGACTGAGCTTCTCACCGCTACACATGTCTAATGACTGCTTGTCAGGACATTGATACTAGGCAACCAGACTGCAAGATTTGTCATTAAATAACTGAGGCTTGAGCAAATATTTGATTAGCTTGGGTGAATGCAAAGGGAAAATAAGCTATAGTGAAATACAACTTTCTGTGCCTATGACTACATTTCTATTTTGGAAATTACCTCAAGCTTATCAATCTGTGAGTGAACCCCTCAAGTATTCCCATTCCTGCAAAACAACTTAAGTGTGATTGTGTGAGTAACTGAAGAACTGCCACAGCTTTATCTGGGTCAGCCAGCTGACAGCAGAGACTCCCTAAGCCAGAGCTGAGGCTTTGGGGATGAAGACAAGATTTGATTTTGGTGCAATTTAATATGATTCAGGTCCTCACTGCTGAGTTAGTAGGTTCCTGAATGCGTAAAGCAAACCCAGCCGTCTACAACCTCATAAACCCCAGACTAGCACAAGCGATGGAATATGCCTAACACACACAGCCCCAAGTTTTCAATTTTTCTACCAGAAAATTTACAAGTTCCCCCAAAGCATCAGCAGTGTTCAAGGCAGTTGCTCAAACTACTCCTTGGGTTAAAAGATGTTTTAAGTTGTGACTGGATGAATACAGACTTCTGATCTCACTATGCCAGATGCTCCCTGGCCTGTAAGTAAACCTTGGTGAGATCTTGGTAAGCTCAGCCAGCCACTCTCTACCCTAATCTATTTGACACAGCAACACTCAACCGCTCACACTCTGCTACAGCTCAAGGCAACAAAGTTTGTAGCAATTTGTTAATTAAATCCAACACCACTATAAAAAAAATTAAGCTGTTCACACTATTTATTATACTGATGTTCCTGCCACTAAAACTCCCACTCGAGAGCTCTGCCGTACAGGGCTGTTTGGGACAAGCAGAGGCGTGCAGGGAACTCTCTGAGCTTTTGCTACAGTTCACGGCATGCTTGGCTTTCACAAAGGGGTTATGCCATTACCTGTCTGTTGATTCCAACAGGTAAACTGGATCCACTGGTGGCACGACTCATGGGGGCCACGACTGCCACTCTGGTTGGGGAAGGTGCCGACTGCCGTTTTTTAGGGGGCAATGCTGGTGGAGGGCTGCAAGACAGAACGGGCATTGATGCTTCCATTACTCCTCCAGCAAAAAGGCTTTTAAAGGCTTCATGAGTTTGTTTTCCCAGAAAGCCTTTGACTTGCCAGGATCAAAGCTCACAAGTTCTTATCCAAAGCTGGCCAGGAGCTATTCAGCAAAGTGTATCCACTAACAAATATCAAATACTCTCACAGGTAAGGTCCTGTTCAGTGATTTATTTTTTAAGGCCGGAACAGAGTTGGTATTTCTCAAACAAAAACAATTGCTTTTTTAAAAATTATTTTTAATGGAGCTAATTAGCACGGTAATTATTTCTTAATAAAAGTGGTGAAAATCCACCATTCCACCAATCCACCAAATCCACTGTTACCATTCACAGAAGTCCCTCATCCTCAAACCTTCCAAGTTTGAAAAATGTTCAAAGTTTCAAAAACTTCTATGACAGAAAAATTCTTTTTCTGCCCTTTTATTCTCCTGGTGAACTTCAGGGAACAAGATGGTCAGTGTTGCTCTCACCATGTTTTGGCATAAATCTGTTTCAGATACAAACATTAGCAGTAAGTAGCGAGATTTTAACCACTGCAGTTTTAGTTTTTGTTTCTAATGACACACAATTCTGGTAATCATCAAGCCTGTGAAGTTCCCAAGAGCACATATCTTCTGTTCCTGGAACATACCAGGAAATTTTTATATAACCCATGAGAACTCATAAAATACATAGAAATGTGATTCTTTTTGCCAGCCACATCCCTTTTGATGCCGCATTTTAAAATTAGCACGACATTTATTTTTCACACCATCCATTAGTACCAACATTAGAGAAGAAAAACATTACACACACAGACCAAAAACCTGCAAATAGGGGGTTTTCTCCTCCTTCTCAAAATAGAACGTAGAAACTTTCATGTGGTTACTCATAGAACAGGGTAAAAACAACCAAGTAAAAGATATTTTTTCACGCACTGTTGGCTCCTTTCACTCTTAACCTGATAAGCAATGCAGAACAACCTGGATGTGCAGGACAGATCGACAATTGCCAGCTGAGGTTAGCGGAACATTTCCCATTGGATACAACAGCACAAGACACTGTTGTACAGTGTGGTATTCACATAGTTTTAAATAAGGTTTTTATGCATTTACGTGATGCCTCTCATGCATGGATCTCACGGCATGGCACTACCATCACATCAAAATCGGGAAAGGAAAACACAGATAATGAAGGGTATTGCTCAAAACAAGACAGAGAGAACACAAAGTCATAAACACAGTCCAGGAGCAGGGCAGAATTACTCTGGAGGACTGGAAATTCAGAGGCATGACTAAGCCTCCTCAAGACCTCTCTTGTGCACATTTTGCAAGACTGTTTAAAAAAGCCAAGAAGCTGGTAAGATCCACTGGTATTCTCTACTCAGCAGGTTGGCCAATATTACCTGTTTTCTGCCACACGAATGCTAGGCAGAGGGGGTTTAGGAGGTGCAACTTCTTCATCCATGGAGTCAGTCAGTAGCTCATTGGATTGAGTCATATTAGTTGTTTTGTTGAGGATCTCCATTTCTCGGTCTGTGAGGGGAAGTTCTGATGGGCTGCAACAAGCAAAATACAGATTGTCGATCATAAAACATAGTTGGAATGCAGCAGGCCGACACATTAATACTATTTTAAATGATATGCAATATGAGAGGCACCTATAGCAGAAGGCAGAGTTTGCATGTGCAGGTGAAATTTCATGTAAATGCAGAATACAATGTGCATGTGTCACAGCCAAGTGATGTTTCATTGCCAGATTTTGTTATCTTCCCTATCATAGCATATTGTTCTCTTTAAGTGGTCCCACTGTAATGGATGAGGCTACATACAGAACACTATGCTACCCTCTGTGAAGAATAACTGAATGCTTTAATTCAACTATCAGTAGCCAGAAATTATCCCTTCTATATTAGTTCTGCACACCTCCTTGTCAGTGACCCACCTGTCAGATTTGCATGCTGGTAAACTGGGTTTAACTGGGCTTGTGGGAGAGGGATGCTCCTGCTTTTCAATCGTGAGTCTGACAAGCTCCTGATGGATGGAGAGGAGAGAAGAAAAAGAAAATAATCATTATTTGCTGAATGCTGCACTCAAACATCCTTGGACAGAAAGGAATGCTACTGTAGTAAACTCTTGGTTACCCAGGTTATGGGTTAATGATGGCACGGACACAGACAGAGCTGAGCTAGGTTTAAGTCCGGTACAAAGCCGTACAAATGATGCAGCATTGCTTCTAAGGAGCAGTCTGCACCCAGCAGTAGTTTAGCCATATCTGAGTTAAGTTCATAAACCCTGGCCCTATGGGGATTCTGCACAAACCCACACACGTGTCTTTTTGCCGTGTTTCCTCTTTCCTCTATTGTCAGAAATGTGTTCCAGTCCCCACAACACCCTAGATAATGGCAAACTGACTTTTCTGTACTTGTATTTATGTATGTAAAGTCTTACACAGTGGAGTACTTCACCCAGCCTGGAAAAAAATGAAATAATTGCTTTATTTTTTATAAACAAGTATGTATTTGTTTCAAAAAGCAAGTTTTCTGTAAGATGCCAAACAACAAATTAAATAGCGAACACCTTTATTAAAAGGCCTGCTTCCCCTGAAGCCATCTTTTAACATGTTAGCAATGGAGGTCTTAATCACTCAAGGAACTACTGTAGTGTATCTGTTATAGGCAGATAAGGCTCTGGATAAAGAGATAAGGGCATGATAATCCTGAACTACAAGTCTGCCAGCAGACAAAACAGCAATCATTCATGCCAGAAAGATGGAGAGAACATTTTATGGATGTCTGAGGCTGACAAATAGATCTACTGCTCACAGATACAAACACATGCCCTCTTACAGGCAGGCTGGAAAACTGGCAGTGCTTCCTGACAGTATTGGCTTCCCAGCATATTATGCAAAGGAAACTATATGGGATCCATCTTTTTTTTTTTTTTTTTTTAAAGCAGCCTGAAGTACACAGTCATTATTCCAGTATCAGCTTCATGTCCATGTCTGTTGAGCTTGGAAACAACTGTCATTGCTCTCTGAATGCAGTAACTGCCACTGGAATGTTGCCGTCATCATCCTTCCAAGGCAGGAAAATATTCTTGTTCTCATATTTTTATGTAAGGCTCTATTTAAAGCTGAACTTCCATGCGTTAACACACACACAACAAGAGGAATAAAGTACTGCACTGGGTACGCAAAGGATGGCAAATGCAGTCCAAGTGTCCAGCACAGCTGATTTTATTTTCAATGTTCTACTTAACATTCTTGGTGTGAGCTTGTGCTCAAAAATAATGTATGCTCTGTCAACCAAAAACAGGACAAAACACTCAGCTTTCCAGAAGCTGTCCTGGAAAATCCCACACGCGGGGAAGAAAGAGAGAGCACAAACAGAGCGCATACAGATGTCCATGCGGGTTAATGCTACAAAGACGGTCCTGTCTGGGACAGACAGACAAGAGCCCTGGTGATGAACAGGGTGTTCTGAGAAGTGCCCTCATGAGAAAAAGCACAGCACCAAATTGACCACAGCCAACCAGCCTGGCCAGTGCCCTCCTGCAAGGAGGGCCACATCCCCCAGTGGGGAAACACTCTGCAACAAGAAGCAACAGACCAACAGGGCTTTTGACAATCTATCAGCTCCACTGTGGTAATGTACATTACACAGTGTATCAAAACGTAAAATAATTAAGGCCCTTCAATCACAGAAGAACTACAGTGGCAACATGGAGACTGAATTGACCTCAGACTTCTCTGCTGAGCGTCCCCAGTTACTCAACAGAAACTATTCTTTAAAAACGTACTTTCCTCTGTTTCATCCTCTCTTTCAGGATGAACAATCTTTAATTAAAAACTTGCTATTCCTTTTAGACTTTAGAAATTCCCCTATAAAGTTTACAGAGCATCACTAGGAAACACAACCGTAGGACCTGGGAGCCTACGAACCTCAAACAAGGCCTTTCTGTGAATCGGACAGCTTGGAAATTACACAGCGACACCATACAGCTGGCACCATGCTCCAAGTCACCGTCAGGAATGAGTGGTGACACAACGGATTGCCACCTTCCTGCCCTCTGGACAAACTTCCACCACCAAAGAGGTTTCTGGAGACTCTCACGCACTTCAACAGACTCGGAGTTGGACCCTGCAGGGCTACCGGCTACTCGCCAGCAAGAACAGTGACTCCACACAGTGCATAAGAGCACGATAAGGGAAATAAAATGTATGGGATTTCAAACCAAAAGCCAAAATACTCCTTAAACATCCCCCTGAAAGGGCTACAGAAGGGAAAATGTAATGTTTCCTTTTCCTCACCTTTCTCCACCATGTTTAACACCTTAAACCAAGCCAAGGCCAGCGTTGCAGACCGCGGTGGTGGCAGCTGTGCCGCAGCAGCACCGATGAGCCCCCGACACCCGGGGCTGAAGTGCTCAGTTTTCCTATTTTGCCAGTCGTGATGGACACCCGCTTGTCCACCACATGGGAGTGTAGGTTACAACAGGGCAGAAAGCCAATCAAATTTGGCTCAAAAGTATCTTTAGAATGATTCAAACCATTGTGGCTGTGAAAAAAAAACCCAAAACACCTCCTACCAGAGACACCAGGACAATGTATGATTGCTGATACTTGAGAGGATCACTTTTTCCTCTAAACGTTGGCAAATATCACCAGATTCCCTAGACCCTGACTTTTTCTCCTCTCTACCAACCCCAAAAGGAGAACTAGCGTTTGAAAAATCAAGCCAAGATCTTTAGTGTACGCACAGAGGTAATCAGCACGCAACTGAGCCAGATGCACATTATGCGATTTCTTATCAGCAAATAAAGAGATTACTGCAGCAGTAATTTGAGATAATTAAAGCCTCTCTACAAACTTATGCTACTTCAGCAAGCTGGAAATTCCAAAATGAGATAGATTTTTAAGAAGTTATGTAATCAAAACAGGGATTTCTTTTTTTTTTATATATGCCTAGCCAGGCACTAAAACCTGAGATCAAAACAGCAAGTAACACAAGTGAACAAGCGACTCCTTTATGCTCAATTCTGAAAATAAAGGGGGAAGTAAGCACTGAAATGTGGAAGTGGATCTTGTGTGATCTGCCAGAAAAACAAAAAAGGCTCTCCACAGCAGAGAAGTGTCCAACTTCTCAGTTCTGCTTCCAGACCTGAAAGCTGGCTTGGCCCTTCTAAAATAAACCTTGTTCCTCGCTATGCAGTAAATGAGTGCACGCCTCTTCCAAATGCTGACCTGTTGATGGGCAGACACATTCGCATCTACCCACCGCCACACATCTGCTCTAACCACCCTCCAAGCTGACCAGACATAAGCCAGCTCCAACTGGAAGGCCAAAATAACTTTTAGTTTAACAACAAAGTAGAGACTGATATAGCTCAGTGGGGCTTAATAGCTCAGGCTTAGCAGCGTACAGACACGCCTGCGTCGCTCCCAGCCTTGGCTGGCTCGCAGCGCGGGCAGAGCAGGCATCCAAGACCTTCCACCCGTCCGCACAGGCACGCTGCTTTGGCTGGGAGGCAACAGGTACCAGGGGTTTAAATATTGCTTGGAGTGTAAGGACAGTGGGTGTGCAGGTCTCATGCAATGAGACTGCACAACTCTATCCCGGATCTGGTGGTAACATGGCTCTCCCCAGGATTGTGCAGATTCATTAAGTGAATAGAGAGTGAACTGTCTTGCAATTTGCTGGGGTATTACCGTTCAGATACCACAGCACAGATTTTTCACGTACTGCAAATTGCTGCTGAATTCCAACACTAACAGCAGCTGAGACGTTAGCTAAACACTTTTTCTCCATCCTGCTGTGCAAATTTAAGACCGGCTTTACTTTTCAAATCTGGAGCTTATAGTTAAAGGACATACTGTGCAAAATAATCAGGAAAACCTGTCATCTTTAGGTGATTGGAATGTTTTGTTTCAAAGATATTTGTTTAAAAGAGTCAATAAGTAATAGCAGGTTTTAGTATCTGTGTTTGAGTAACATTAAAGAGATATTCATACCACACCAAGACTCGTGAAAATGTGATAGTCAAAGCTTGGGGAGATCAGTTTCATTTTTGCATTCAGTTCCAGGTAATAAAAATTAATCTGAGTTTGAGTACAGTGAAAGGTGCTTGTTTCTGACACACTAATCCAGGTGAAACACCTGCTGCAGTTCTTAAAACACTACCTCGACCTTCCTTCTGTACTTCACCCAAACATTCCACTTTAGATTCAGCCCTGCTGCTGAAAGAGGCTTAACTTTCTGTACAGTTTTCAAAATAAGGTTCCCAGGAGACATGACGGTGTCTCCGCTGGTGCCCTGAGCCCAGGTCAAGCAAACTTTTGACTGCAGTGGTAGGACAGTTGAATGAACAGCCTCTGTGGCCATCAGCCCAGAGACAAGCCTGGGAAACAGAAATAATGGGTACCAAAAGCTTACTGGGAGGTAGAAGGAAAGCCAACAGCTTGCCCCGGGTGGGGCAGGGAGGGAACGCTATAAGCAGGTCTCACAAAGGATACAAAGGTTTCTGTTAAACGTTTCCATTAGTTACGTAAAAGTAATCTGCCGAAAACTGAGCTTAGCTCATCACCTGTTCCACACCCTAATCCGACTGCTGAAAGCGGTGATGTATCACTGATAAATCCCTTGAAATTTATGTTAAAAGATGGAGCTGGAGTCTTTGATTCTCTGTGGGCACTGACAGGAAGCATTTCCATTATATTTTGCCTAGACAGAGAATATGCAAACTCTGTCTTGTAATCGACACACAAGACTGGGAGACTGGGACTGACACGCAGAAAATACAATGCTCAATAAAGATTTATTGCTTTTTCCAATTCATCCAAATGCCAGGGTGTGCATTTCAGAGGTGCACAGTAATAGCCAAACCGTTTGTGCTAGTCTTTAACCAGCACTCCAAGCGGGATCAGTCCACTTATAGAGCAGTTGATTTAAGAGGTAGTTTACAAAAGGGAAGAATATGATCTTTATATTTTACCTGCACTCAAAAACCTCTTTCACCTAGATGTCTTCTAAAATACATTATTTTATACCTTATATAATTTACAATGTTTGACTCATGTACCTTGACTCCATCCAGAACAGCTTTTATGACACCCTTCACTGTCGTCACCATCTCCTTGTCTTCTGAATTCACACCTTCCAGCATCACTTGATCAGACCAGCGAATTAGATTGGCCAGACTCTGGTACACACGGCTGTAGCAGGACGAGATGGCGGAACTGGATGGCAGGGGAGGAAATAGTTGAGAAAAAAGAACAAAATGAAATTATGGAGATACTATCAGACGTTACAAGAGTGCTTGATATTTAATAACAGTGCATTTCACACTTCAAATTTAACACATTTAAAATGTGATTGTTCTCCTTTTCTCTCTGACATTCAGAATTTGTGTTTAGCAGGTGACAAAGCCTGGGTTTCCTCTCCACTGCAGTTGCTCTCCTGGTCTCCAGCACCAAATGGAACAACAGTACAAACGATCAACAGTTCATTCTCAGCTAACAGAATGAATTATCTGGGCTGCAGGTTAACACAGCAATGTTAAAAAGACAATGCTTTTCATTTTAATTACAGCTTCATCCTATGCCTTAACTTCAAAGGTAAATATTTAAGTCCTGTATTTAAGTCAAAGTTATATCATTTCAGTATCACCTATGACTTCCTTCTTCCTTATTAAGTCTCCCAAAAAATGTCTTGGATAATTGAGAGCTGACTGTATTCATTCCCTTACAAATCATTTCCTCACTGTTTATAACGCCTGAAAACATGTAACTAAAACCTGCTCCTTTACAGAAATTGAACTGAATGAATTTCAGGTTTGGAAGAGGAAGGGTGTTGCTTTGTTTTGTTTTTAATGAGAAACAGAATTGAAGCTATTGTTCTGACAGGGGGGAAAAAAAGAATTTTGGAAGGATGACAATTCTAAATAAAAGTTAACTGTAACAATCATGCTCGCAGGCATTTTCCTGGCTATTCTGAAAACACTTCATTACTAAACAAGGTGTGTTAAGGGTACCGCTGATGGCAACGCTTCAACAATTCTTTGTAAAGTTAAATCAATTTCAAACTGCATCAAAACCATAAACAGATAAGAGAAGGTGTAATCTTGCAATCATTACTGATACAAGTGTTCCAAATCTTCCCATTTCTCTTTGGTATCCATTTTACACTGGCTTTACTCCAGTAATTTCATTATCTGTGAGAAGAGAACCAAGCCCACAGGCTTCAATGAGAAGATTCACCTAAATAAAGGTGAATGAGGTTTGCAGGACTGGGAAAAGAAGGATTGTCAAGTTACAACCAGGGGGATACAAACAACAGCAAGTAATTTTTGTTTGGTTGTTGGTATTGTTGTTTTTTTTTTAAATCATGCTGCTTGCCATTTGTTCTAGCTTCAAATGAAATCAGCTTAGTAGGAGATATTTCCTAAAGAGGGCTCTCCCCCATCTCTTTCTAAGGCTTTGATTTCTTTGCCATTAACCTTCAGTCTGCTTCCTTCTAAGGAGGTGGTAATTGAAAGCCCATTTTGTGCTAGATTTAATTACTTTTTTCCTTGATGCAAATGCTTGCCCTAAAGCAAAAAGAAGTCCAACAATAATTGTAGGACTTTCTTCCACACTGAGACAAGTCTTGCTCACTTTTCTTGAGGGGGATTTGCTATCAAAAATCACCACTTTGTGTCCTGACACTACTCAAAAGAAATAAAGTACATAGGTCAGCACAAAAGGACATGGCTTTTTGAGAATGCCAGATCACCTTTTTTCCCTGTGAGGCTAAACAAGGCAGAACATACATACGGGATCTGTGCTGTAATACATACTGTTTCCAGAAAAAGAGACTTATCACTACGTAGCGGACTCCGTTGACTACTGACTATGAAAATTCTGCTTATATGAGTAAATATGGATATCCAATTGTCAAGGCTGCATTAGTTCACTACTAAGAGAGAGAGGGTATAAGGAATTTGAACAACAGAAATGTCTGCTGCCGAAGACTACTTAGCTGGTATTTATTTCAAAATATATTCTTGGAAGTTAAGATAATTCAGCGAACACCCAGTGGATACACAAATCAAAGCAAGTGACTATAAAGATGACATGTTGTATCCTAAAAATATATTCTGACATTTTACATGTTCTCCTGATGTAAAAGGAAAGTTTGTTCTTTCTTTTATTAAGTGAAAGCAGGTGCTTGTCAGGAATTTAATGGCTGTGGGAAACCTGATAGCAACTGAAGAAACTTTCATGTCTGTATCCAGAAGCCTGATGAATGCTCCCGTTCTAACAGCTATTGGTCTTTGTAGTTCTATAGATCTAACCTAAATTGGATCCCTCTTGTCTCAGCCACAGCTCTGATACTCACCCATTGCCTCCTTCATTTTGTACTGTCAGATACAATCCTGACCTCTGCATTAGGGCCAAACACAGCTAAGCATCCCTGTTTGCAAAATATTTGGCACCCTACTGCTGTCTCAACCATACTATAAACCTTTCTCGCACCAGAATTTAAGTAAACATCTTGAAACAAAAATTTTGGAGATATTTCATGGGAAAACAAATAGGAACAGCACAAAAATCGTCAGGATTTCAGGAACCAAATACCTGCATTTCTTTGCCTAGTTTTGTCTGTGCTAATTTTGCTGTTTCTGTATTATTCATCAATGTTTGCTTGTTTTGTGTAAATCACTTGCTCCAGCATCTATGGGATGAACAGTAGCTATATCTCCATGGCTTGACAACTCCACAAATTCTTATAATCCATGCTGAGCTTGGCTTTGGCACATTTCTACTTCTTTTCTGGCTTCAACCCCACTGTCTAACTGGTTAAAACATAATACACATAATCTGTTAAAACATAAAACAAATAATCTGTTGAGAGTGCACAGGAATGAACTTGGACTGGTTAATCTACTGAAGTGTATCTGTTTGCTTCTATTCTGTATCTGATCCAGTAAAATAAAAAAAAGCAGTTAAGAGTGCAGGCTCAGACTTCTCTAGTATCAGGGTGGATAAACTGAACACAAAAAGGGATTACTCTGAAGATGAACTCTTTTTCAGGTAAAAGCTATTGGATTTGCTAGCTTTTAGGATATCATCATGGACTGCAGAAACAGTATAGCATCTGAGGAGAATGTCCCGCTAGTAAATGATGAATTTCCAAGTTTATGCTAAGAATCAGCCCTTCCTCCTCTCTGAAACCATTCTGATTTGCTTTATCTTTCCACAGCACGGATTTCTTCGCAGCAGGAAATCTGCTTTTAAGTTATGTTTGAAAACTATCACATAATTAGTAAAAATAGCAGTCACTTCATTAGCTACTGCAGCATTTCGTGTCTCCTGCGCGATATAATTCTTCAGACACAAGAAGGAAAGAAGTTGGGTGCCTACTGGTCTGTCACAGTCCCAAAACCCAACGAAACTTACCTTTGCTGGATGCGTGGATCAGTTTGCACCAAGGGCAGGATGGCTTCCAGCACTTTACTTGCCGAGCCTGGCAGCATCTCTAATACTTTCTTATCAATTGCCATTTTGTCCACAATAGTCTTAAAGTAGCGCAATGCACTGACAACCTCCTTCTCCTTTTCCTCTAGCCATGATACATTCTAAAGAGGAGGAAAAAAGGAGAGATATGTTAAAACCTCAGGATTTTTAAGGGCAGGGTTACCTTACCTTACCTAAAGGATGGCGACACTGAATGCAGTACATTCTACTTCAGAGAACTGGAGAAAACCCCTTCTACCACAAACACTTTTAAACTCAATTACTACTCTTTCAAAAGAATGGTCAGTGCAAAATTGCACCCACACTTTAACTTTCTGAATCATGTGCATTCCAAACTGAAGACTTATCTTCATGAGTTTTAGGCCAAAATTAACACTACTAACAACGTGAAGGGCACTGCTTTGAAACCCACAGACCAAACTGGGAGGGTGAAAGAAAAAAAAAATCTACTAAATGCAGATAGTAAAGATAATGCAAGAAAGGAAGCACCAACTACTGGTTTTAATAGAGTTGCTCCTCTGATGTGATTCAAATCCTTTCACCTTAAGCACATCTCATTATCAAAAGGTCTTTTCAATCAGTAAATGCAGTGGATCAGTCAAAGGGAAAAAGAAAAGAGGAAAAAACCCTCCCACAATCAGAAAAACTTCCGAACTCTAGAACAATCCAAACAGATGCCTCCATTTTTGTACCCATCCCTGATAATTTCAACAAAATATGTGGTGTTCACCTTTATTATTCTGAGTGATTCTGCTGACTCCAATATGCCTACTTGTATGAAAGTGGGCTACAGTCTTGTCTTTCTGTTCACAAATAAAAAACTCCTATCCGATCAGTCTCCAACCTAAGTCATTTTGTGATGCTGCTGGAACAAGGGAACTCACACACTGTCCATGGGGACAGATTGTGAAAGCGAAGTTTTGGCATCAGTGAATGAATGTTGCAGAAGGGAACAATTCATTGGAATAAAGCTGAGTTGTGGTCACATACTCCTGTGCCACCACCAACACTAGAAAAGGAAATTCAGAAGTGATACATGATATCTTAATGGCATTCTGGACAGGGATTTGTTTAAAAAGTTTACCAGAGTATGCCTGGAGGACTTCTAATGCCACAAGTAGTTCCTAAGTGAGATTTAAATTAACTACTGAACACTGCTAGAAAAGGAGCAGAGAGATTAGCAGAGTCAGGTTTCATCCATTATCTCCTCAGTAAATTCAGCTTCAAGAATTAATGACCTATGGGCATTGTGTGCTCCCCACACTCTTGTCAGCTGTTAAACTGCTGCTTTTCTGCAAAATCAGGCCAGCAGCCCAAAAGGTTTTAGGAAGAACAATTTATAGGCAGCACTGGTTAGTAATTTGGGGCTAGTTGCATAAAAGGATTAGAGTCCCAAGTCCCATCCAGCTCCAACTTTAGAAGTCTAAGTCCCAATCCAAGATCTGCAAACCACCCTGTCATTTTCCATCTCATCTGGGAAGTGCCCAAACTCTGCTGCTGCTTCCAATTCTGACAATATTGCTTGCCAGGCACCTCAAGTTCTGCTCCACAGCTCACAGCCACCTTGAACTCCCTTGCTGAGGAGTATCCTGGCAATTCGCTGATGTAAAAAATGACGTTCCCCATTTTTTAGGCATATGCCCTCACCACTGCACAGTTTATTCCAGGATATGGAGAGGCTCAGTCCCTCCCGTGAAGGTTTTGCACTTCATATGACCACACATTTCAGGGATGAGAGAACCCATATACTCCCTGAGCGAGTATGACTATGGCCCAGTGGTCAGAGCTCTCAAACAGAAGTGAAAAAATGTGGATTGCAGTTCCTGCTCTGATGGCTGCTTATGTGTTTCATTCAACAACTGTTTCCTGTAGAAAGACCTGCGACTTAATAGCTTAAACACTTCTCCTGGCACAAAGGAGGGATGGGCTTGACTCTGAGAGTTCAGGGCTGAGAATGACAAGTGGAAACACAAATCCTTCTGCTGAGCACATCAAGGCATGCAAATCCAGCCACCGGACGCTATTTGGGACGCAGCCCTTTTTTGCAACTCCCCTGCTAGCTCTTCGGGCGACAATCCCATATGAGCACTTCTTATGAATCCCTTTCTGAGGTCCAAAGGCATCATATCTATGTGTGTATACATGCGCACACAAACACACAAAAATAAAGCCTACACATCCTACACAGGATTGCAGGTTCTGCTACGGAGCTCAGATATATAAATGTCAGTTGTTACCATGAGGGTGAAGTTTCTGGTGTTCAGTGCTTTACTCACTGAGGCCTGGGAACAGGAGCAGGCAGTAATAACCCGGTGGGGTGGATGGATGGATAGGAGTATATTCCAGTGTCTGCATCTCATTTATAAGAGAAGATGCCTGCATGGGTTGAGCATAACCTTCAGGTTACACATAGTGATTTTACATTAATTTTTGGTATTGCTATTTCTGCTCTACAGTGATTATCTACTTCAAGAGTATAAAAATAGCATCTTAAGTACTTAAGAGAGAGGAAAGGATGATATTTGGTGTATCAAGTGTGTCTTCTGATGGAAAATCTGTTTGTCAACTGATGTCTATATTCCAGTGAGAGAACATGGTGCCAGTCCAGGCATATCCTCTTCCCCACTCCATCCACACAAAGCTAATGAGCTGACTACATCCAACTAATTGATTAGTTGGACAGTAGCTATTAAAATAGATAAGAATGAGCCAGAAATCAACAATATTTCACAGTATAAAAATGTATAAAGTTTAAATAATCATGTGTGATAATAAAAATTATTGCAATTGTTTTGGTTTTCAGTAAAAAAACCCCAATCTGTACATAAAAAGAGGTTTTACAGGTTCAGCATGCCTTATCAGTAAATCCTCTTGCAGTGTGTTTTAGAGGAAACAAAGCAAAGCAAAAACTTCACCTATTATGAACGTGCTAATACGTATTTGCTATAGAATAGCCTTTTGAAAATGGGTCTTCATTTTCTAATTTATTTAGTATGTGGTCACATATCAATTGAAAGGCAGGCCTCTAAATCATCTCGATATATGATCCTGAAGCATTGTTGGAATTAAAAGCCTTCAAGGAGTACTCCCAGGGTTTTTTTTTTTTTTTATTTTTCGGTAGCAGCCAGCAATACAAGGTGCTTGACTCCCTAGAAAGTATATCCATAGTCTCCTGGGGGAAAGAAAAAAACCAAACAACTACAGCCTGGGATATAAAAGCCTCATCATCTTCCACCTGATGGTGCAGAATAGTGCTAGGAAGCCCTGCATTGACTTCTCTGGGTGTTAAGCACATCACGCTGCACGAGATAACTGTATCTTGCTGACTGCTCTCAATAACACTACAACAATCCTCAGCAGAGATAATCTAAAAAAAGTTTGCATGTCTGGCGCTGCACATTGGATGAGATTTCCAACAACGACTGGAAAAGATTTTGAATTATCATAAATAACCTCGACTGCTCCTAACTCTTGGCTTAGATTTATACTTGAAAACTGACTGTAACAGCATTGTTATCTAGATAGTCTCCAGTCTACATAATCAGGTCACAACAGCAGAGGAGGTGACACTTTGATAGGTTTGTGCCGGGAAAGAGTGGTGACCTCAGCTCTTAGAAGACCTGAAGTAGGTTGGGTCTGAGGAACGGTGTGTGGAATGCTTGCACGCATCTGTTTGACTCTCCCTGCTGATGTCGTCAGAGATTGAACACATCTTTGGACCATCTTCAAGGATTTGCTGGCCTGGGTTTTGGGTTTTTTTTTTTAAAAGGATCACACCCCAAACCCAGGCAGTTATTTGGAAGCTGTAAGCAAAACCATAGGGTGTGCAAGTGGAGAGGATGTGTCAAGCCATAAACTACATTCCACAATGAGATATTTAAACGCTTATGGAAGGAGGTCTCATCAGGCTCTCCAAAGGCAAGTACATGCCTTGGTTGCTCCTATTTTATACTACACAGCACAGTTTATAACTAACCATACAGTAACCCTGAGGATCCCTGAAAAATCTGCCGAATTCTGCGGAGGACGAAGTCACGCATCTAAAGCAGCACTGTGGATTTTGATAAACAGCACCAGCAAGCAAGAAATCAGCAAGACTAACATAACATGTCCTTTGTCTGCTTACTTTGTTCGCTGACTTCTCTGGTGTTTTCACTGTCAGGTCAGCTTGCTTTCCTTTCTTTGAAGGGGTTCTCTTTATTTTTGGTGAATGAAACTTGCCCTTCAACTTCATAGTGAACGAGGAGAGATGGGAACGCTCAGAATCTAGAAAGACACAGAAATGCGTTACTGGATTAGGGTATATTTGTCGAAACCAGGGAAGTTGTGTCACAGCATTATCTGGAAGACCAGCCTACGAAAAACATTGCAGCCATGTAAATTTATTGAGTGGAACAGGATAAAAAAAAATAAAAATTGTGGCTCTCTATTATGTTTCCAACCGCAATATCACCATCATTTCCTGCTTCCCCTCGGAGGCAGCGACGCTGCAGTACAAAGGCAGGAACAGTGGGATTGCTACCGCTCTGTGCCTTGGAGAGAAAAGGAAAAACACCTCTCAAAAGCACTTATCTCCAGCAGATCCCAAAGTACTTTACAAAGGAGGTAATCATCGTCCCTCTTTTGCCGATGAGCAACTTAGTCAAGGGGATAAAGTGACTTGTTCACAGACCTCTGGCAGAGCAGAGCTCCTGCCCCTGTCTTGGCTGGGAGTCAGTGCCCACCATGGGTGCGCAGGCAGGGTTCTCTGCCCATGGTAGTTCTGCTCTCTACCTGTGGTAGCCACCAGGGTGGTGGCTGCTTCAGGAAAGTAAAACACAGTCCAACATAAAGCCCTTCCCAGGCTGCTGATCTCTACCCACTTGGTAGCATCTCCTTTGCATGTGGCTCCATGGATAATCTGAACAAAAATACCAGCCCTTGTCATTCCCGATGGTTTTCACTTCAAATGCACCAGATAAACCACAGAACAGAGGAACTGCTTCAATACCAGGGCATCATTGAAGAAGTTTCACTACCGAACTGACCAACCCTTTTAAAAATCATATTTTTGTTATTTTTTGAATATCTAAATAAAAGCAGAAGTCTCAAAGGTTTGCCATCATGCCATATGCAGACTTACTGTTGAAATATATTTTCATCTGTTTATCCATGAAGCTAAATAAAACTAAGCTGCCTTGTAGAGAGCAAGTTAGAATGTATTTTGAGCAAAGAGCACTGTAATAAATGAAGGTCTGAATTGCTCTCTAGTGGCCCAGATAATTCAGCAGAAGATATCAAACTTGTCTGTCACTACACTATCAAGAAAAGTAAGCAGTCTTGCTGCAGGTTTCATTTTTCTTTTAGATTATTTGGGAATTGACTGCACTGGCTATAATGAGTCAAAACGACACAGTCTGATGCATGCAGCACTGCACCACCTTGTTAGCGTGCAGACTGCAAACAGAAAAGGCTGCTGAGTCAAACCTAGCACCCAGAAGCTAAATACCACACTGCAGCGCAAACGCCGCTCCTCATACTCAGAAATTACCTAACCACAGCTCAAGGGAAGGAACCTGCGCTTGCCCTCCCCATAAGGGCTGTCTCCCTTTACACTTGGTTTCCTGGTAGCGTGTTAAGACCCTGCTATTAACACCTTCACCAGAGCCAAAACTCTGGTTAGTTATGTCCCCTAGATCAAAATTTTGCAGGCATCCTATTAACGGAAGCTGCATCAGCACCGATTCTAATCTAGTTTGGCTGCAGACCTGGTCTCCATTTACAGGAGTAAATGTTTTTCAAAGTTTTCTTCGTATCATAAAGTCCTGTTTAACGCACTGAGGAGGGAGGCACTAAAACCCTTGGCCACTGCAGATGGATCCAGACATATCAGTTGGCCTCTGAAGAATCACTTACAGCAGCTGGCACCCTAACTTAGCAACAATTTACGTCATTGCTTTACATCCACAAGGGGCTCTCCAAACCTTTAAAACCTCTGCGGCTCCACAGGGTGCTGAAGGTCACCACTGAAAACAGTTCCTGGCTGCTGCGATAATGCTTTTGCACTCCCTCTCAAAAAATAATTCCTATTTATTTCGTACACCATATGAGAATTTCTAAACATGCACGCGTATACATGCTTGTCGAGAGAAGTCATGGCTCTGAATTTATTTTTGAAGAACTGGCAAACCATTACAATAATTAATCTACAGGGAAATAATGGTAGCAGCAACAAATGGCGTCTGGCTCCTCCATGGGCTGCAGTGAGATCCAAACTCCTTGTCTGAGTAAGAAAATGTTCGATACCTCCAAAACCCTCGGTTGCTTATGGCTATAATTTTGCCTTGTAGGGACAAGAAATTTGGAAGGGAGAAAGATTTCAGAAGACTAGAATTTCTGCTTCTCAGTAGACATCTCTGCCCACCTTTATGGGGCAGGCACAGGAGCAGCTGAACCAATGTGTGCGTATGGCCTGGAGCCTCCAAAAGGAGATGTCTTGTCAGTGGAGAAAGTTTCTCTTCTGCTGACAGCAGGTTCCCTTCACCACCAGCCTAACCATTTCCCTTCGCTCTCTTTACCCTTCTGTCACATCAGACATTGAATCATTTGCACGCCACGCTCTGAGGGGACACCGACCTACAGAGAGAGGATAGGAGTAAATGGCTGGAGCAGAACGGGAACTTCTTAAAATAGTACTACTGAAGTAAACCAGCTGACATTTGCAAAAATAATAAATGTTATTGTTTGTACAGCCCTGCTAAGTCCTGCTTTGAAGATCACAAATTAATGCAGCTTTTTACTACCATGTCTTTCCATCTACAACAAGCATTTTCCAGATCTCATAAGTTTCTGATGCATTTGCAGTTAAACAAATGAGTCACAAACCAATATTCTCTTACACTCAAATTACACTTTGCACTTAAAATAGTGCTTTTCTTGTTCCAAGCACATTACAAACATATCTGTCTCATCCTTGACCAGTTAGGTCTTAACCTTACTCTGCAGATGGGAAGGAGGCACAAAGGTGAAGCAACTTGTCTAAACGGAGCCCAGGGTGAATCAGTGACTACAAAGTCTCCATCAAGCTGCAGGCCCTCGTCCCTCTCCCCCCACTTGTGAATCAAGCGGTGGAGCTACTGCACTTATATTCAGTGAGTGCCAACAGACGTTATTTGGCACTTACTGGGCTTTACGGTTTTCAAGCAGATACATCGTTCAAGAGTTATAAACAGAATTTGCATTTTAATGAATCTGAGTAAGTGGTATGAAAAAGAAGTTACACTTAAATAGGAAGGTATTCTTGCTCAAAGGCGTTAAGTCACCTGAGCTTCTACAGATGAACATGAAACTCTCCTGCAAAAAGCACAGCTGAGCAAGACTTCCTAAACTTAGGAAGCACTGGTTTGCTTTGAGAAAGTTACTTTCTTTACACTACATCTTAATTTAAATGTCTAACGTCCTATGTCTGTCCAATTTAAAAGTTCAAACAGCGCAGCATGCCTTTACAGATCACATAATGTGATAACCTACAAAGAGAAGCAGAAAACAGAGCCACGGCAGTGCTCAAACCGCTTCTCCTGTCCCTTTGCTCCTTCCTGCCTCTCTACAGTAACCAAACCCCTTAATGCAGCATTGAGATTGCTCCTGAGCTTGGTAGTCTGCCCACTGGAAATTGTTCTATCATGTTACCCTCGCCTCTTATTGATGAATAACTGGTAGTGTTTAACTGGAGTCTCAGCACCCGCCTTCTGAACTTCCCTTTCTCCCTTCTGGTACGCAGGAGGAGGGTACCCCGCACTTCTATGCAGTGTCCAAATATTTATCAGATGAATGGGAAAAGACAGGGTAACAAGCTGGATGGGAGTGATTTCAGCTGGAAGGGGAGAAAAGAAATACTGTTGTATCGAAGTGCTTCTGTCTCAAAGGAACCACTGACTTTCCATCCCCTCATATTTCATCCCTCTGGATGCTCTGCTGCTGGAAAAAAAAAATCGCTTCAAAATTACTTTACTATGGATTTGAGTTTCTTGATTTCTGACTGGAAGTTTTAATATGTCACTCATTTCACTGCTAATTCCATCCCCCTATTAATGAGGCTCCTGCTCCGCTGTGCTTGAACGCGCTCCAGCTGTTGAGTCATGGCCTTGCTCAGCTCTCGGGCTCATCTCCCCCGGCCGGCACGCGTCTGGGGTCCGGCCACACACACAACACGAGAAAGCTCACGTTACGCGCCTGCTCCAAGCAGCCCTGCTGCCAGGTGTGACCGGAGGGTTTTTTCGGCTCCCGTTGAGCCCCCCGGGCCAGGAGGCCATGGCCAGCCAGGAGCCGCCTCGTCCCCCGGCAGCTCCCCCAGCCCCGGCGAAGCGGTGCTGCCTGCCAGTTTGCTGACAGAAAGCTAAATCTGGTGAGGAAAGAACTGCAGATTTTAAAGGACAGCGGATTAAGAGGCACAAGGGAAGGCAGATAAATCAGCTTATGTGCTTGTGGGTGAAGAACCTAGGCTGCTTAGGAGAAAGCCGGCAAGTCAAAGCCCAGTGTTCACCACTGCCATAGTCAAGCAGTCACTTTCCACTCAGATTCAAATGAACACCAGAAATTAAGTCAAAACACGCGCACGCTGGTGAATTTCACAAACCTAACCCAGCAGCGATTTACTTTAAAGTCAAAGTGAAAGTTCAGCTTTTTACACAGCTCAGTCACAGCAGGCTTTCCAGCTGCCAGGTCCTCCTCACCAGCCGCCTCCCAGGCCAGCTGCTCGTAACCAGCACATGGGAGGCTTCGGAGATGGGAAATAAGCCCCTGTCTGCTTCTGCACCTCCTGGTCATGTTTTTGTCACCAAGGCACAGTTCAATGACAAGGCAGGCTCCAGCAGCAGGGACGGGCAATTGAACTGTTCAACTTGTCTAGTGCTTGGACCATACTAAACAAATTGAAAATAGATTTTTTTTTTAAATAAAAAACCCCCGAACTTTAGAATACAGTACCTCTTTTCTTCCTTTCACCTGAAAACCTAAACCCTCCATCTTCTGTCACTCTGTATGTGTTCACACACCAAAACCTTGCAGCTTCAGAGGAGACAAAGCCTTAAAAAAGGATTACATTTTCCAGCTTGAACTGACCCTTGCGGCTTGTTAGAGAGAAGTGGAGCCTAAAATATCTTATCCCACAAATGGTTCCCTTTTTAAAGGCCATTTGGGTGTCTGATGGATGCACATATTTAAAAGCTATCAGATTAAAAACAACAGCAGACATCTCTCCCCATGTCATAATGAAGCTATTGTGCACATTTTTAATCAACCACTCCTGCCATTTATGCCACGAGTCCTCTGAAGGCAGAGGTGACTTATGTAATGAGTTACACAACGATGCCCATTAAAATGGCATTTGTTCCCTTGGGCTCAGCTCCATCATTTGTAGAAGACAAAAGGCAAGTTGCAAGGCTTCAGCTGAACTCTAGCTGACAGAGACTTTAAGAGTTCTGAAGCAAAAGGAAAAAATAATGAGCTACAGCTCAAAACAATCTTTTTGCAGAGGCTGTCCGTTTGGTGCTGCGATGTGCTACCCAGCGAGGGGCTACGGCTCTGGCTCCTCTAGACCCAATCCTGCTGCCAGAAACACAGGAGAACAGGCGCTTCAGGACAGACAGATGGGCACAGGAGAGCTTCCCACGATAATCATGAAACATGCTGCAAAGCACAGGTCTTTCAAGACTATATATGAATATTGCCAGAATTCCCAACCATGTTCTGCCACCCTTAAGGCAAGGGCTGTAGCTACTATATACTTTTAAGTACAGAAATCTGTGGGGCCTTTGCCCTGGCTAAAGCTTTTGGGCTCTCCTATAATGGGAACATTAAAATAATAGTGATTGACAGAAAATTGAAGGCTTTGAGCTTTGCAGAATGTTGCTCTAACCTTATACTCAAACAGCCTCTCCCAACGGCAAAGTTCCTCCACAGAACAGCTGCCAGAGCCGATGGAGGAGGAATGACGTGAAGCTCACCAGTGGGCTGTGGGCAAGAGAAAGCTACTGCAGGGGCACTTTTAAAAGGAATTTTTTATAGTTTTGTGGTGGAGGCCATCTCTGTCTTTCTTGCGACAAAATGTTCAAGCCTGCCAGTGTGTGACTATAAGGATGGAGAGGAAGCACTTTAAAGGAGAACCCCAGATACGTTCTCGACCCTTCCACACCTGCAACATGACTCAGCTCTCGCATTATGCAGCAAACAGCCTTCTGCTCCATTTCATGCCCCCTTTCTGCAGAAGTCCTGGGGATGGTTAGAAGTCAAAAAATGAAAAATGCTGATATGCAGCACTTGTGCGATGCTGTATGTTCTCAAAAGGATGAGCTGCGATCCTGAATACAGAAAAGACAGAATGTGACAGAACAGAATTAAAATATCCCTTTTAAATGTCTGAGCTTATCACTGCTGCATCACAGCTGCTACAGAAGCCTCAGACCTACCACTTCCATCTCTGTGAGTTTATTTTTCTCAACTTTGCCATTAGCCCCAGAGACTGAGCAAAGAGAATTTATTCAGAAATAAAAATAGACCCGGTAGGGGATTCGGAAAGGATTAAAAAAAAAAAAAGGGAGGGTCCAGTGTCAATCAGGAAGTTTGCCCACCCTAACCTTTGTACCTTAGGTGGAGCTGTTTGTAAGCTGCTCCAAGTCCCTCTCCAGGGAATCAGTTTGCTAGGAGAGCCGCCAGGTTTTACAGGAAAACGGTGGAGGAAGGGCAGCTCGAGAATCAAACAATCATTCTTGAGTGCTAAAGAAACTTTTCCTTTAACATCACGTCACCTTCGAAGCAGCCAGCATTTGGGAGCGGAAAGACCAACTGCCCTTCTTCTTTTTTGGCAACATTACAGTGAATGAGCATAAACCAGCGAGCATTAATGATGTGCAATGACAGCACACAAACTTCTATGGAAAAGGGAGGCTCAGTTCCCTCTCAGCTGGCCAGGCAATGCTCACTGACTCAGAGGCTTCATTATTTTTTATGCCGCCCTCTGGGGCCTCCAGAGGAAGCAAAAGATTTTTATTTGTCAGAGAGCACATTTTTATTTTGATTTTTTTTTTTTTCCCCTTTCTAAGCAACCATGAATGAGGCATCTCCAGCTGCAGCAACCTCATGTGGGAAGAGCTCACAGTGTTTGCAAGGGAATTGGGAAGCACAGAGGGCAACTTATCAATTCAGCCACGTCTCCTGACTGCAGCGAAAAGGATTGGGTCAGTCAACAACATTAATTTTACGGTGCATTAGTACTACAGCTCTTCTTCCTTCCAGCTTCATATTTGTAAGCAAATCTTCAGGCTGCGACGAAGAGAAGGTGCACCAGACCAAGGAGCAAGTTCAGAGCAGTTGACGAGGTTCCTTCCTAGTCCTCTTTTAGCCTGAAGTATTTCAGAAGAGAGAAATCTCCTTGCATGCAGACACAAACCAGGAATCCTGTAGCTGCTGAAAACTGCAGCAATGCCCCCCAACCAATTTATAGAAGAAAAAAAGAAAAAAAAGGAAAAAGGTACAATTATTTGAACAAGCAGGGATTTAAGGGAGTAGAACTTTGCTACCCAAGTTGTTTCCTCCAGCACACCAAACCTGGCTTTGAGACTTCTTTTTGAAAAACATACTGTAATTTATTGATAAGCAGCAGACAGGACTTTTGCTCTGTTTTATGTGAAAGCAAGCCGCTCCAGCAAATTGGTCCCGTATCAACTCACAAGCAGAAATGTTGCCGTTAACCAAATCACTAGCAAACCTTTGTGCAGCATCTGGTGAGTCTCTGGTAATTTCCCATTTAAGTACTGATTTTGCACAGCCCCGCAAGCCGGAGAGAACTAATGGGATTACAACACTAGTAACATGACTCGTAACTCCCCCTGTGCCAGCAACACTAAAACAACAAGAGAGTCAAGTAGCCTCCAACATCAACATGACTGTTGTGGTGCATGCTTACCCTGCTCTACATATAAACCCCCAAGGTTGTTAACTAAACATTTAATTTTAAACGAGAAAAAAAAAAATCCAGCTACAAGACATAGCCTCTCCATTACTTCAGCAAGCAGCCTGGAACACAGAAATTGCAATGGTTGTGACGGAATCCATTGAATTTCTCTGTTCACCAAACATGACTTAATATGGGGTCCGTGGGCATCCCCACTCGTCTAACGGCTTTATGAGGATATAGTCGTGACAGTGATTCAGACATCTAAAAATAAAGCCCTGCAGGCACAAGTATGCGTGCGCACTACCTGAGTCACTCCAGGCTTTAGGGAGCATGTGAGCCAAAGCTAATTCGTTTCATTCACACTGCTGCCATGGCCAAGCAAACAGCCCTGCCACTGAGCTCCGCTTAAACTCTTTCTCCTTTCCTCTCATTTTACTCGAACACATTTAGACCCTTTCCATGTTGAAAAAATTTTGCTTCACTTGTGTTTCAGTCATACGGTTGTCAGCTTTGAAACTCAGACCTGAAAGATTATAACCCGATGTTGCTGAAGCTGTTTATCCATCTCCAAGGTGACAGAATGTCGTCACTGGCACTCTGCAGGACGGCAAGCAGAAACGCATTATTTTAGATGCTTTAGGGAAAAGCCTAATTGCTCACAACCTGCCTACAGGTTCAATAGCTGAAAAACAAGGTTGTAAATGAGAGTCTTGATTTTGCATATACCCCACAGCACCAGTTTTGAATGGGAAAAACTCAGCCCTCTTTCATCCTCAGAGAGTAACTTCAGCTCTCATTCATTAGGCGATGGAAAAAAAGAGAAGCTGGCTCGGATCTGCCTGACACAATTTCCAGTTGCTTTGGACATTACTAATTATAGACATCTTTATTTTTGACCTCTGATTACAGACTCTTTGCACATTCAGGCTGAACTGCAAAGCTAACCCCTCTTTTCTAGTAGGCTTGGGAGGAACCTTATACCCTGCCCAGAAGCCACCGCCCACACTCCTCTGAGTTGAGCACAAGAAATGAGATCAAAACATGGAAAGCATTTGCTTAAACATGCTCAATTTTATTTCCTTCTTCAGCAAGTGCCATAGATTAAGGGCAACAGTCCAGGTGAGAGTGTGATATAAGCTCTTTTCCATGCGTGTTAAGAGATGAGCTAACTTCTGCGCAAGGAAGCCTCATTTCTCACTGTTCTGACTAGCACTGTGTCCTCGGGGCTCAGATGCTGCAAAGCAGATACTGGGTTCGGTAAGATTAAACATGTCTGCACAACTCCAGTGCACCATGCTGGGGGCTCACACCTCTGCAAGAGAAAGAAAAATGAATTTCAGGAAGCAGGCCAGCAGTATCTCCTACAGAGGCACTGCAATACCAGTGTAAAATTCCCTAATACTGCTTACTCAATAAAACAAGGCATCACAGGAGGGCTATGCAAATCACTGAACTTTAAAGTACGACTTGCTGCCCTAAAGGGCCAGCTCTCTATCTCCACATACACAGACAAGCACGTGTGCCAAGTGATACAGCGGCACCAGAGGTGTGAAGTGTCTGATGTAATCAGGTCAGAAGCTGCTTTTACATTATTGTTGTGCTGCTCACATAAAGGGTTAAGAAGCTGCAGGCCATATCCTCAATTCCATATCCTATGCTACACCTGATAGGATCTGCAACCAAAAACAGCCAGTTTTATTGCCTGCCTACAGGCAGTAGGAAATTTTAGTCTTCTATAAGCACAATTTGAAACATCAGTGCCTCCAGCAAGGGGAAACCAAGATGTTAATTGAACTGAACAGCCCAGGAGGGAGAGGAAATACTAGACTTTGCCTTTGTGAGCTGTAGGATTAGCACATCCCTAGACCATCATGGCAGGAAACATGAGGTAGCTTATGGAGTCCGAGACATCTATTTTTTACTCTACTGCACATAAACATTAAAAGTTACTTTAGCATTAAACAATTATTTGTGACAACTCTCTATTTTATCCTGTCTCTTCATGCCTGAATTAAAACCGTCTGGTTACATCGCTCCCACAGATGACAGGTTTCAAGGAGAAGGCATACTGCTACGAACACCTGCAGTTCTCCCCAACCTTCTCAGCAAATCCTGACTTTAAAACAAACATACATCTTAAAAAAGATATGAACGAACTTCCACAAAAGCAAACGCTAGAAGATCTGAACAATTGTCAACAGAAACGTGAAGGGAATCTGAAGGAATCTGTGTCATCTGCAACACAACTGAGCCTGCTGAAGACTTGGGGCTTCGGTAGCACAGAAACAGTCACTAGAATTTTACTCGTTAATTTAATGCTGAAGAAAAAGCAGCTATTTTGGAATATTACATAGTCTAATGCAGTGACGAGTTTGAAAACCCACTTAACGAGGGGATGCCAAGCCTGATTTCTTTGGCGCTTAATTCTTTGCTGGCATGCAGTGTTGTTTCTTGTATCACCCTGACTATTTGTATTTAAACAGGTACTTTACCTTTAATGGAAATTACCAAAAGCGGGCCCTACTAAGAACCAGTTTCTATTTTTTAATGAGCTTCCAGTTTACTGATACAGGAAGCTGGCCTGCATTTCAAGAAGAAACACCTTCAATGCTAACACACAACAGCGGGCGATAGCTAAAGGGAACTAAGCTGAGACTGTATTTTACCAAAAACAAAGTTGAACCTTATCTCAGCATCTCTTTACAATCCTGCTGAAACAATTCTTTTATCACCGAATAAATCTTGGTGAATTAACTGCTACTTGAGTGAGGTTTTTACTCACAGCCCATTCCCTTATCATTTTGCATCCAGTGCAGAGCATGGCATCAGGTTTCAAAAGTGAGATCTTGCCCAAGAGCCATACCTGCCAGGAGGCATAGGGTGCCATGTGAATGCATTCAAAGAACCACTCCACGAAAAAAAGGCATGTTTTAAAACCCAGTGCCCAGATTCTCTGGCAGAGAGACCTTACGATTCCATAAATAAGAAATAATTTTGTACAGTATTTATATCTAATTTGGTTTTGACAAAGTAGCAAAACCACAACTGCCAAAATTAAATATTTAAGTCTCTGCAACGCAACACGCGATTGTGTGGCGATCCTGCCATCCAGCCCTGAAAGGTGAATCAATACTAATTTCAGCTTGCGGTACATAGAGCAATGCTTTGGGAGCTTAGGACGTCCGTTTGGAAAACAGCAGCTAGTCTGTAAGAAGAAACTCCAGCTCCACGAGGCCTCAGGACGTGTGGCGCTGGGTCCAGCAGCCCCGGGAGTGCGGCGGGTCGGGTCAGGCTGTGTGCCATCATGTCCAGAGAGCCTTGCTTCTTCCGTCAGGCTAAGCCTGGTGCTTTGTCAAAGCTTCAGTGTGATTAACTTTATGCTCTTTCACTGTGAAAAACATCCAATAACCTAGCGATTTCTGCAGTGGATTTAGTATGTCATAGCAGTTGGGTTCAGAAAGACATGAAGACATATTTAAAAAAAATACCTTTGGTACCATTATTAGAAGGGTAAATAGCTCCCAGACCTTCTGTGCTTAATATTATCAACTGTTAATGCACAACGACCCTGCACAAGCTTCATCCCTGTTGGATTGTGAGCCTTCAACTGGGCTCAGCCAATGAGTCGAAAAAATTACACTGCAGTTAAAGCAACAAGAAATGCTATAAACCATCTTTCAACTAATAAACAATGACCTATAACGTTGCAAACGCAGAATTGACTTTGTATATACGATCCATGTTTATTAATTTTATTTTGCAGTATAAGAAACATCTAGTACTAAGCTTTGTGGCAGCCTAGTTAAAACCCATAGCTTTGTAATTGCTATCTAGTATCACATGAGCTAAAAAATACTTACGCCTAAGAGATTATGGGTCTGAGACTCTGCAATAGCAACAAAAAAAAAAAAAAAGGGGCAGACTGGTAGCCCCACAGACCTTTCTATTTTCTCTACTCTCATCTGAAAACTCATGGTGGGGGGAAGAAAAAAAGGGAGGAAGAAGAGGAGATGGGGTGCTGCTTGGCAGAAATATCTGTGTGTAGAGGAGTTGAACACTGCAGCCATTGACTGCAGGACCTCAGCAAACATCTGCTCCCCAGAAGGAGCACTCTCCCACGACGCCCTTCACAACTTCACAAGGAGATTTCCAATCTGAGTTTGGACTTCATTTACTTTAGCATGTGTTTTGAGGAAACTTCCCTTTCCTTTCTATCCTATTTACACATTTACACAACAAACTCAATTTACCTCCCTCCCCAAACAAACAAATTTTGCCTCTTTTTCTCCTCTGTGTATTCATGAACTCTACTCTGAAGCTCAGCAAATAAACTCTCAGCTACATCTACTTCTAAACTGCTGATTTCTGTAGAAGAATGACAGATGGAAGATATCGCTCTTGCTTAATTTTTGGCAACTCAGCAGTCAGGTAAGTATGAATACACTAAATGTGCCATGATTCTTTATTAACCTGAAAACCAGCTATGTGTCTATTACAAAGAGCGCAAAACTTGAAGATGTCTCAAACAAATCTTGGAAAAGGCATTTGACTCGGCAAAACCTCCTTCATTAAAATGTATCGAGAGTCCCGAGTTCCTCCGCAGAAGGCTCCTACAGTCTATATGACTTCAAACATTAAGCATTTCTATGACGGTTCTGATATTACACACAAGCCATAGGTACAAAACACCTTTAATGCCTTGATTGCTGCCATTTGATAAAAAAGCACAACACTATATATAGCAGTCACAATGTTAAATTATGCAACTGAACTCATTCATATAAAAACTTTGAAAGATGCCCTTCACAGAAGACATTTTCAACAGATATTCAAATAACTTGTAAAAGATAATTTAAAAATATATAGAGAAAATACTTCAATACTTCAAGCACAGTCAAGTTAGTTTGCCATTCGTTGGCAGAGAACAGAGCAGGTGAAGAGCTGAGCTGGTTTCCTGGCAGCTGTACAAATCTATACTTTTAGGGAGATTGCTTGAAACTATAATACACCAGTAATTTATCATGATAAAATGTACCAATATTCAAAGCCACAAAAACCTTATAGCTCAGACTTTATACATGAGAGGGCTTTTCCATCCAGGAAAGTTAATTCAATCAAGGTGAAGGTTGGAAACTCGGGCGCAATATTCCCAATTTACTCCCTACACAGTTTTACTTTGGAATAAGACTGTCCACTTGCAAAGTGGATTTAGCTAATTAGAAGCCAAATGCGCAATAAATGGAAATATTTAAGGATAATTCTCATATATATGGGAACCTGTTGCTCAGATAAAGTCCAGCTTTGTTCAACAGAAGAAGATGACAAAACTCTATAGAGATTTTTCTTGTAGTCACTCTCCCTACAATCCAGTGGCCTGTTTTCAGAATTGTTTGCATATATTTCCTTTTTCCCAGTTGGTAGGAGTGGTTTTATTTTGTAATTTTTATTTCTGTAAAGGACACTCCTGTGGTACTATAAGGAATCAGGAAAGCAGAGGAACTAAACCTGTTCCTCCAATAGCATAAATCCAAGATTTCCCATTGTAAAGCAGAAATTCCTGTTTTGTGCTCTCCTGTTAAGAATCGGGTCTGCATTTACAAAACAACCCAACAAAGAACTGCCAGCTCCACTGAAATACTTTGTCATTCACAAACCCAGTGGAAGGCAACTGTAGACCTCGCAGCAAAGCTCTAGGCTTACATTTAGACAATAGTCTAAACAAAGCCTATCCTAGCACCAAACAGGCACCTAGTTTTTACATAGGAATTTGCAGAATGTTTCTTTTGCCCTTTTAATGTCAAAACTGCCACCCCTGTGTCTCTGAAATGACTGTGTGATGGTTTTTCATTTTACACAGCCAGAAATTCATGGCACAAAGAGATAAAAGGTGGGGATTCAGAGCAAGTGACACTTGCCATCAGTCACATGAAAAGCTAATGCAGAAGAGGTGCAAAACCGTATCAATATTGGCAGAGGACCTACCTGGATGATGGCAGCTCAATTCTTGATGTCACCGTGACTGGCATTAAAGGAAAAAAGGACTAACGGTGATCCCAAAGCCACATAATATTCCTATAATCGGCTTGAAATGCACTGCCAGTCAACAGGCAGCAGATAGTAAACGGTTTGGCAAAGCTGTCCAAACAATTATCAGGTTACTGTGAAAGAAATGACCAATATTCACAGCAAATGACCCAGCATAACCAATCTCACCATCCCTAACAAGCTCTCCAGACGTAACAGTAGGAATGCTTACAGTCACTTTCAACATTTCAAACCAAGAAACCACTCCCTCATATTTTTAATTAGCTCTCACAGCAAGATAGACGGGGATTTGGAGTCTCCATAAATTCTTACTAGTAGAGAAATCGTCCCATTAATTTTCTAACATTACGTCTACCAGGCTTATTTCATAAAATTACTAACCAAACCAGAGTCCAATAATGAGATGATCTATTTCCAAGTAATGTTTTGCTTGGAGGAAAAAATGAAACACTGTTTTGATCTATAATACCCATAAATCACTTTATTTACAGATTACAGCTTGGGGAGTCAGGGCCAATCTAGTGATAGGATTTCTCTTCTATTTGTACCGTGGCAGCATCTGCTCTCTTCAAGGGAAAACAGAAAGCCACCCAAGGAAATTATAGCACTTTGACACCCTGAACCAGCCATATCCCAAAGAGTCTGCCTAGTTCAGTTAGTTATAAGCACGCTACATTTTGCATTTCCTACCATTTTAGAATTGAAAGTGTTTAGCCGAATATGTGATAACACTGACTGGTAGAGTAGCTCTTGTTCAACTTCAAACAAATATAAAACACTTCTTTATTTGAAAAGCTGAAGTCAAATGCTCCAAGGCTTCTTTCATAAAGTGATCATGCAGCAAAATGATGGGCATATAAGGTGAACACCCGTAAATACAGTCAAAAGTACATCCTCCTCTCCCTAGATATGTTCCTACTGTTCTATTATACTGTGGTAGACATGGTTTGTTAAAGGATTTTCAGTCTGGAAAAGGAGCCAAGTCTGGCAGTGATTTTTTTTTTTTAATTTAAATATACATTTTACTCCTATATATACATAGTGCTTTTAAAGAGACACTCTGATTGTGCGGAATTACTGTATCAAGAAACAGTCATCTCCACGGTAAAAGGTAACAGCCAAGCATGAGAAAAATCACAACAGGAAGAAGAAAAATTATATTCCAGATATGAGAACAAACAACACTGCTTTAAAAGCATGCTAGGGGCTATACAGAGCCCGCTTTTTGCAGATAAGAATTCAGATTGAATTTTGGAGGTCTAATCTGAAATACAGAGCATCATAATATTCCTCAGGGTAAACAGCTCCAGAGCGCATCAGTGCTACAGGAGAAGGCTTCTTCTACCAAATTACCATCACTCTTATTTGAATTCACATCTCTGATTGTGTATTAACACAACAATCTTGTATTATCTTAAGCTCAGTCTATCATTTTACCTCCACAGAAGCACAGACCAGAAAGGCAATTCCAAAGTTCGAGCCATTCTCTTGCTGGAGCATAAAAATCACAGCGTTAACCATATCACACAAAAGGTCACCCACTGCGACCTGATGCAAAACAAGGAAAAACAAAACAAGGAAACCAAACAAGGAAAATCCTTAAACAAAGGAAGAAAATCTTTGAAATCATCAGTCCATCCACCTCAGTGCTGTTAATTCACGATGATCTTGATTCTTATAGCTAGTTCTACATTTTCAACAAAGTATGTGTCATTTTAGTTACAAAATACAACGGACATTTAAATTTCTACATAAGAGCACAGATGTACACAATGCTTTGCATGTTAAATATGTGGATTTATAGTGGCTTAAATTTCACACGTGCCCACTATTTCAATGGTAAATCTGTTCTGACATGGCTTATTGTTGCAGGATCTAAAAAATATGGAGACGCAGAAAGCGCCTCACATGTGAGTTTTGAGAGCAAACAGGCTATCTACAGAGAGGAAAAAAGAGGCCGATCGGTCAGACTCTTTAATCAGGTTGAAATGCTTTGCTGCAGAGAGGGGGGTTCAGTCTCTTCAATCCACATTCCCATCGCTCATGCTGCTTTCTTAATTAGCAGCAAGTGGACAACAGCTGTCAGTAGCCTGGAGGCCAGAAAGTTATCAGCGAAAAGGGGCACGTGTTAAGGAGAGAGACATGGGGGCAGCCACAAAACGAGACTGTTAAATGCATGAGTGGTCAATAGACGCAAGAGATCCGGCCCCAGCCGAAATGGCATACTAACACACGGCCTCGTACACTGACACTGAGAGGATGCTCTTCCTGCTGGCTTTAGGCTGGTTGTTTTAACATATGACTAATTACAATTCAATTTTATCTTTTTTTTTTTTAGTATTCCCACAACAGGAAAATTTAAACTGAGAATAGAAGGAAAGGGAAGGTCATCCTAATGTCTTGATGGAAATACATGGGGGTCAGTTCAAAGGCACAGCATAATAAAGTCTTCAAGACTGTTCCTGAGGTCTTAAGCAAAAAATTAGAAGCACGGGGGGGGGGGGGGGGGGGGGTTTTTTTACACAACAG
>NW_010541985.1:71200-88335 GCF_000687285.1 Phaethon lepturus
AGAAGATGCAAACTTCATCAGCGACAGCTAGGAGCCGTAACCTCAAATAGCACAAAAGAAAAAACCTCTACTCAGATATTATTATTTGTGTATTAAATCCTACGAGCCCAAGTCATTGTCCCAAGTCATCCATTGCACCATGTATTAAGACTAATATGGATCAAAAAGAAATTTTTGTCCTAAAGAGGCGATACCCTCTGGTCAAGCCATGTGCTTATCTGACAACATAACTCCCTGACTCTCTGGATGACCGCGAGTCTCTGGAAGATCAAAAAATAAAATAATAGCTTCCCTGTTAGACGTACTGATTTGCGGTCATTTGTGGCAATGGGAGAACTCAATGAAATTGTAAGCAATGAAATGTATTATTAAAATTTCTCACTGCCCATTTGTTAATGAAAAAGTGCCATCACCCTAACTTCAACTTCTTAAAAAAAGCCAGGCTGCTTTCAAATTTGGCTTTAACCTATCCAGAAAGCATAGATTTGGAGCAATTTTCTGAGGCCTGTCTGGCAGTCTGCAGTTCTGCCAGTTCCAAATATATACCAGCTTTCTGAGCTTGAACCTACACAAGGGAAGCTGCGCTGAAGACAGAAGCATTTCCCCAAGCTGCCAGTAGACTAACAACACATTTAAAAACCCTCATCAAATTAAGTGCTTAATTACAACTCAGACTTTGAGACTCTGGAAATTAGGATAATCTTCTGGGAAATTTATTAGTCTCCCACAAAAGAAATTGCAACATACAAGCCAAAAAAAGCACAAAGCTTGGAGAGCATTAGCCCATCAAATCACACCTTGTGCTAGATTCCTCACCCTAATTCCCAGAGAATATAAGGTGAGATCTGCAACTTATTTTCAGCTTCTTGAGCCTCCATGAAAGATTAGGATCAACATAACCAGGAGGCTAAATCATGAACAGCAGTCGCATGTAAAAAGTTGAGAAATGTTTTTTGAGAAGAGTTGATGGAAAGCTAGCTGTGCATGGACCTTCTCACACTTGACCTGGTGAATGTACTAGAGGCAAGGCCACAAAGGGCACTGCTTGGAGAAGGTCTCAGCACAGCCATTTGCACAGCCACCTAAATTTTGCCAGCATACCAAACAGCCTTGCCAGCCCACTCCATTCCTCTAGGTGGCATGCTCTGTGCACACAATATTACCTCCATCTTCCCACAAATGGAGAGATGCCACCACTACATAGCATTATGTCTTCCACTCTCATTACCTAAAGAGATCTCAAATGCCTTAAAAAACCATGAACTAACAACCCACTCACAGAGTATACAGCTCTAGTGATAAACTGAAAAGCCCACAGAAGCTTATGGAGAAGTAGATATCACCTGACCAAAATTAACAAGTTAAATCATATTAGTAACTGAAACAAGGGCAGAAGTGGTACTCACCATTTCCACCTCACTACAGACAGCACTCTCCATCACCACCCATCATAAAGTCAAAAGTACAGAATAAATGCTTGCACAATGCTCTGAAAATGTAAAGCTCTAGATAAACACTAAGCATTACACATTTTCCTTTCTGATTCATGAAATTATTGCATCAAGGGAAGCTGAATCTTGTTCTTAAAATAAGCCAGCACATCCCACGATTCCCATTGCTACCACCCTCATGAGCCATGGCCTGAGAACCACATTCAGTGGCAAGAGAAGCTCTACTGCTGAGGGGAGATGTGTATGTGTGTCCCTTTGCTGTGACATATGTACCACTATTTGCTGGCACATCCCTAAACATCTCCAGGACAACCCTGCTGAATCAAAACCTTGTGACACAGTCTCTTACACAGGATGTACTATAAGCAACATGAGTGTATGCGTCAAAAAAATTGTAAACTAAGAGAAACAAAGGGCAGCGAGAGGTGACAAAGAAGAAATCATATCCTGGTATCAAAGACAACAAGGAACAATACAAAATGAAAAGCTATTCAAACACAGAGCTCAAATGTAAAGCAAAGGAAGCAACTGAACTTGGGTTAGAAGTATCTCAGAAGCTGAGCTAGGAAGCTATTAGATTGGGTTCACTTGTACAATGCATCAGCTATGGGTGAAGGGGTTTTCCCCTTCAGCAGTTTATCTCTGCATACTCAGCTTCCAGAGGGGTTCGTGTTTGGAGCGCGGTACTTCTTGCTTACTTTGGCTTTGTGAGCCAAAGGTCAGCAATTCTGCTACAGCCACCCGAACCCAGGAAGAGCCCACCAGAGCCCACCAGAGCCCAGCGCCTCTGCTGCTCACAGCTGGCATGGCTCAGAGGTTTTTGGACCAAAATAATAATTTCTTTTTCCAGAAGATGTCGACTACAGAAATTAACTGAAATGTCCATTAATAAAAAGTAAACTTTTTGGTGGACAGCTATGGAAGTCTATGTATCAGTGTCAACAAAAGTCAGCTCTGTGATTAAAAACCGAGACAGACTATACCAAAAAAGCCCCAACTTACTGATTAGGAAACTCAGGACAGGGAGAGGACTGCATGTCAAGTGTGTGCTCTGCCTAACACAGGCTCTGGTGGAAAGTCAGTCTAAGCAACGCTGGTGCTGCAATGCTAGGAAATGCTAAAAGCCATGGAGCCAGTTGAGATGCCTACTAACAGTGACAGAAACTGCGACATCAACTCCACATAGGATAAATCAAATAAATTTGTACCCTGGAGCAAGAGTCTAGGGAATGTCCAGACAAGCCTTTACAAATATTAACTAGCCTGAAGTTAAATACCTCTCTGTAAACTATCCTATAGACTTCGACACCATAAGAACCAGAAACTTTTTCCAATATAGAATTCCAAGGAAGTGAAAATATGAAAGCAGTTATATGAAAACAGCTTAATCACACTTGGTGCTGATCATTTAAGCTCACACTGCTTCTTACTGATATTAAAGTTTTCACAAGATCTTTCATATGGCTTACTCATAATGAACAGCTGCTCTGGCAACTGGTGGAGTCAGCATGTACTTCCTGCCTTGAAAATAAGTCATCAATATATCTCAGTACAGAAAATCGTACTCTATTTAAAACAATTCATGATAGGGTTTAGATATCAACTGGCTACATGCCACTGACACTCCCTTAAACAATGGTTACACCCTCTATACAGCTAAAAATGAAATAGCTGAAAGGGAAGACGTTTTATGCAAGTTCCCAGGGTAAAACACATCTGAGAAGCACTGGCCTGGGACTGACATTGTTCTAGTACAAGAATAAAATCTGAGCCCAAACTGTATTTCCTTCATCACCTTCCTAGACTCGCACAAGAAGAAAATCCATCTGAGCTTTCCTTTTACACTTCCGGTGCTCTGAACACACAGAACAAAATCCCAGCATTTTATAAAACTGTTAAATAAATTAAGAGTGCGGCAGATTAAGATTTAACTTTTTGTTAACATCGCTTGTAGCTCCAATGAGACTGTTTTCCAGCTCAGGAGAGGTCTGAAACTCTTTCAGTGTTGACTTTACAATGAATACAAATGTTGAGTGATCTGCCTGTACAGTGAGTCCTCAACCACAGAGCTCTCCTCGTGTAGCAATGCTGCTTACAATGCCACCCCAGTGAGACAGGGTGTCAACACAAACATCATTGTATTAATTGCATCTGTTGATTAACCAGCCCAAGAACAGCCTTGCTTCAATCATGGGCTTTATAAGACAGTACTGAAATGCTACTGTAAGTGTTGAGATGGATGAGTCAACAGATAAAATACAAAAGCATTTGTAAGGAGACTCTTGCTGCAGTAATTTGGTAAGCTGCTCAGCTACACAAAATGATGGTCTTTATTGACATAGTTTGCTCCTATAGACCTTAACTTGGTTTTATGTTTCAGTCTTGTTTTTTGCAAGCTTTCCAGTCAAAGCTGGGCAAACACACATGCACTGTTACCTTTGCAAATGTGAAAGATGGGTAAAGATGCGTAACTAATCTGAAAATAGTTTAAAAAGTCGTATTAGATACTAATCCTTCTAACTTGGGAAGTTTACAATGGCTCTCCTCTGTATTTTGGAAGCTTTCCTTGACCATGTGGAGTGAGACCTTTCAAACCAACAGGCGAATGCAACACTGGGGGCTGGAGGGTCAGACCAACGCAGGAAGCACTGGTTGCACACCAGCAGGCAAGTCTCTGCTTCCATTCTCACTCGGCTGAAATAGTTTCTGCAATGCCACATAAGGTCAGCACATTCAGGTTACTGAAAGAATGACATTTTAAACCCGGTATCTCTCTCATACAAAACCATCTGCAATTCATCTTTTAAGGCTGAGATTATTCATTCTGGAGGAATTACCCACTAATCAGTTTTTATTGAGGTCCTCATGTTTGCAGCTAGTCAAGAGCTCAGTCTGGCAGAGGTTTTGGTTGCCTCTGTTCTCACCGGAGGCCACAGTTACACAGAACAGTCTCAAAAATATGTTTGATTGCAACTCCATGATGAAAGCAGGTCTGTGCTAAGGAAACTGGCACCAATTTACCAGCCAACACCTCACATAGCCAAGGTACAGAGGAACAAAGCAAGTCTTCAAGTTATGAATCCCCTTTACTGGGCTGGGCCTCACTTTACATCTTCTTGCACAGGGAACCACTGTACATGGGTTTTCCCCACCAGGATTTTATGAAGTAGGAGAAAAACTAAGCAAAACCAGAAGGCACAACAACAGGAAAAGGGGTAAGGACTCCAGTATTTCCCCCAAAATACACACACACAGAAACTGGTCAGCACTGACTTTTGGCTCTTAAGCACATTTGCTCACTAGCCTGGCTACTATTCTTTTCAGTATTTGTCACAGTCAAGTGTGAAACCCAAGAGGAGCGTGTGGGCAAGCGACTCAATACCCTGGGTTCTGCAAGTCCTTCTCCCCTACTTACTACAGCTCGTCCTTTTACTAGCCCTGCCCCATTCCAGCAAAGCATTTCTATTGACTGCTGATTTCGTAACGAGCTACGAAAGTGGTTCGTTCCATTCGCTCGCCCGTATTATGTAGCAACATGAAATTCACTTACATCTCCATCTCTCAGAGCAGATATCCCTGTTCTGCAGGGGATTCAAAATAAGATGTGCCCTTCATTTGCAATTATCATAAAAAAAAAAAACTCCAGGCAGATAAGTTGCCTCCTGCATTTCACCCAGAAGCCAAGGTAATTACTTGCAAAACTTGCAGTTTGCATCAGTAAACACAGCAACGTAACAATTTTGGTTTATCTAATTTTCAATTTTGAGGACTATGTACAAACAGAAACAAAACCAAACAGAATTCAACTGGATTTCTCCTGAAAAGCAAATTGTTGAACTGCCCAAAAATCATTATTTTACCCACTGCAAAACAGAAATTCTAGAGATTCTTCAGCTGCTACGGTTCAGGATAAAGGGCATTTTACATCTGTACAAGTGAGAATATTTTGGGAGAGAGAGATGTTTTTAATTCCCTCTGGTCCATTTAATAAAATCTAAACATCATAGCTTAAAGTAATCCTCACAGACAAAGCAGGTCAGACCTTCCTATCCAATACAGTGTAACTATGTACTGCATCAAAACTGTTCTATATCGTCTCCTTGGATAAAATAGCAGGGATGGAGAAAAAGAAACAATTTACACAGAAGAGCAGAAGCCTGTCTACCCAGCCCCATTTGTTTTACTCTGCAAGTATTGACAGATGAGTAATGAAAAATCTACTGCAGACACAGGCTCTTCTTCAAGGCAGCATCAGTTAGTAAACCACAACCACAGCTGCAAAAATATTAAGGAATTTAACTAAATTACTCCTTCAAGGGCACAGCATTGCAGAAGGAGCCAGTTCTTGTGCTTTGTTATCATCGCAAAGGTTAAAATCACAGTGTGCAGCATCAACACAAACCAGCATTACTTTTCTGGATATGAGAGTTTTGAGTAACAATGTTATTAAATATATACTACTAATATTTCTAGCACAATTTTTTTCCCATTATAATATTTGAAACTTATTATACTAGGTTGCCAAAGCTTTTAGATGCAAAGTACCTCATCTGAAAAGAATTATATTTTAAAATAACTAATATTAATATTAGTGATATCTATATCAATATCAATATTAATATTAATAAGAACAACAACAACCACCCCACAGCCTGTTAGCTCTCCCCACAGGGCATGCCACAGCACTGGTAACATCAGAGAGAACTGTGTTTTGCATGAGTTATCAACTTTGGATGCCAGATTCAGATCAGGACCTTGATCAACATTCATGTCAATGGCACATGCACACTGGGAGTGATTTCAGAATCAGTTATTCTTTCATTTCACGATGGAATTTTTTTTGGATATTGCCAGTGGAGCTCTAGCAGTCTGGATGACCAACAGCTGTAACCTTAAACAATATCATTTGTACCAGCCCCAAGTACTTAGAGAACTTGAGAAGTACCAAAACAATAACATAAGCCACGAACAACCTTCCAACATCATTTTTGTTGTTATTAACACTGTTACACACCTTGTTGCCAGAGAGTCTCAGGATTTATGGATAAACTGATCTACCCAGCTGTCAGAAATAATCCCTCAGATCTTTCCTTAGTTTTCTTTTCTTTATCATGTTAACTTCAGCCAGAATAAAATACACATTTGGCTGGTAGCCCTCAACACAGGTAACTGTGGTCAACCGCCAGGTAAGCATTTGTTCCTTCCGCACATAGTAAAAAGCCACAACAATCCTGACAACCCCAGGCAATGACACAAGTTACACCAATGTCTGGTCCAAATGATGGTTTTGATCCCTTGGACCTTGGCGCTCCCCAGGCTGCCAGCCAAATGGAAGCCCAAAGTTCTCCGTGTATCACTTGTGGTATACCTGATGTCTCCAGGGAGCCCTAGAAGTACTACAGTCAAATGTACACCTCAGATTTCAGGTTTCATGAACAAGGCTGTAATTCAGGATAAAACCTAACAGTAAGAGCTGCCAATGCATATTTAAAGAATTTATACAAATGCTTTTACCCAAGACAGACAGGAGCAAAACCATCTTTCTTAAAAGACTACCTGGAAATAGAGAGACACAAATACAGAGAACCAAATTCTCTTTTTGTTTTGTTTTTAAGGGTTCATTTGCCCTGCCATTTTTACCAGGATACTTCAGCATTAACAGCAACGCACTCTTCACTGCCCTTGGTTGGCTCCTCAAAGCTGTCCCCAGAAGACATGCATATTTGCTTTTTTCCAAAGGATTTTGCTTTTCCTTGGCACTCCCTGCTCCAGGCCAACCAGTTCACAATTCAAGTAGTCTTTGTTCTAGCAGCAAAGAAAAACTTTTATCGGTGTTTCCACCTTTCAGCCTGATGCCAGATCATTGGCTGATGGAACGCGATACCTCGCATCTCCTTAGGCTGAGCAGCGCAAGGGAAAGCAAAGAAATTCAACTTTAAAAGGTCTAGTGTCTGTTTCATCTTTGGGAATCAACAGCAAATTAGATAAAAATGTTGCCAGCTCACAGACCTGCCACCAGCAGCAGGGTCAATATTAAGTGAGCTCTTGCAAGCAGCCCCTTTGAGGTATGTAGGTTCTTTCATTAGTCCTCTCAGCAGTGACTTGCATGCGAGATGGGATTTTTTCTGAGGCAAGGGGTTTTCTCCTAACCCTGGTTTCCTCCGCAGAGAGTCAGGCAGTCCGAGGGGTGAACACCATGGCCAACCAAAGAAGTTGGGGATGCCCCATCCCTGGAAGTGGGGGTTGGTTGGGGCTTTGAGCAACCTGGTCTAGTGGAAGGTGTCTTGGCCCATGACAGGGGTGTTGGAATTACATAATCTTTAAGGTTCCTTGCAACTCAAACCATTCTATGATTCTATGAAACAGCATGTTTGCTTTAGTGCTGCAAGAAACAGGCATGCCAAAGCGAGGGTGGCAGTGAAGAAATGCCTTCCTCAGCTCTGCTTCAACCAAAATGCCATCAGATTTCTCTCATTCCTGAGAATTTTACAATGCAAGATAAACTCATATGAGACACGTTTGGACTGACAAAATGCTTATGCAGCTGAATGAGCATAAGGTCATAACCTTAGTTAAATCAAACAGCAAACTGCATCATCCAGGTCTTATTTAAAAAAAAAAAAAATCTTTTTCTATGACCAGCAAAACTACCTATTCTTCTCCCAACACAAGAAATCTAGCTTCCTCGCATCTCCCTTGGCACTCCTCTGATCAAGAAGCACCATGTGTGTTAAGTGATTCTGAAATGATGTGTGTACCAGCTGATAATGAATGATCAAATGGAGTATGGGACAACTACATTTTTCCCTTTTGCTACAGTGACGGCATTATTTGTGGTCTCTTCGTTCTACTCAATCTTTTACAGAAAACGTGCAGAAATTTTATTTAAATTTCTAATATAGATTTCTCTGCAAAGTTTGACTGAAATTGGCAATAGGTCCAAGAGTTCTAACAGAGGATGAATGAGGCATCATAATTTCCTTATGAAAAGTGCTACAGATTAAGTAAGACAGGTACAGACATAAGAAGCAAACTTATCTCTGAGCCGATGTGCCAAGATATGCATCAAGACTTAGTGGTTCTTCTTCAAGGGGATACTGTACACCTGAATATCACAAAACGGGCCATATTTGAGAGCGCCAGCTCATTGTAAACAATGTCCTTTAAATACCATTTCTTATATTAATTAGAACATTTTAACAGGGTGGTTCTTCAACTTTCCAAAGTGTCTCTCCTGTAATCTACAACAGGCCAGACTGACAGAGCAGGAGACAGAAGTGCCACTGTTTCCAGTGACAAAGAGCAAACAGCTTTCACAGAGCAAACAGAAAAACTGAGCTGAAAACAGAGAAAATCCCCACCTCAGTTTCGTCAGTTATGTTCTCCTAGGTATTGCTCATAAAGAGACAAGATTAAAAAAAACCATAACCATGTGACTTTCAGATGCATAGTGTCTTTTTGGGTACAGCAAATTTCTCGCATATGGTAGCCCTAGAGAAGCAATTCCAAGCAGTAACTGAGTAAACTCAACCTCTCACCATGCTCCATCAAAAATCTGGCATCAGACTTAACATATGATTTCATGTGACCTTTGCAAGGATATTTATACAGACAAACCACCTCCTGCACAAACCAGTGCTCTACATTTTCTGGTACGCCCTGTAAATTCATACATGAGCTCTAACTAATCTTGTTGGTAGACCTCCCTAGTTCCTCAAACTTATTATTCTTGTATATAATTCAATTTAAAGCTTCATCTAATTAGAAAAGCAGAACATATACACTTAAAAAAATTAAGATGGAAAAAAGATATCCAAATAGGGATATTTAATTTCTTTGTATATGAAAGTTGTAGCACACACCACTCCCAACAATGAAATGCAAGGTTGCATTGTTAAGCCAAAAGTGGATGGGAATCACCCACACTCCATCTCCCTGCATTCAAATTGACAGACTTAAGTTAATATAGTTAGAGCACAAAATGAAAGGATAATGTATCATCCAAGGAAAAATGTGTTTTAAACAGCATTGCCCTGCTAACTGAAGCCCACTGTCAGATGGATTTACTGAGCACCACTATCTAGAATTGGTTGGAATATACTATACAACCAGAACTAAAATATTGATTTCCCTGGGTGCCTTTTATTACATGATGTTTAGTTCGTAAAGGAAACTTTCTAAATATGGAATTAATTCCTGAGGCTATTTTACTACCTCTTGGGCAGCATGGACAGGACAGATTGGTAGACTGAGAAGCACAATAAAATATCAAAAGGTAGGGGATAAAACAACGCATGCTGTACTTTATGAACACACTCCTTTTGCTCCCACTTTAATTATTAAAGACTACCTGCAAACTATAGCTTAACAGATATAGAAATACGTATTCAATCTCTTGGTAAAATTCTATCAAGGTTTAATCAACCAGCGAAGTTACAGCATCTGCTTACTTCAACTTTACCAAGCTATGGGTAACTGTTCTTTGATTTTGACTTCTACTGATTTTTTCCTTTCTTTCCAGAAGCCTAAAAAGAAAATGCTTATCTGTATTCTTTCAAAACCTGAGATTTTTGTACATGTGAGGGACAAAATTAAAGATCTTGTTTAGAATATAAATGGGACTGGTTCAGTGAATATGTTAAGTACACAACAAAGGGCATCCCCGCATGAAGCCTTCAGAGAGAAAGAATGAGCACATGAGAGCGCAAGCAAGCTTTAACCTTTCCCCCTCAGCAGAATAATGAATTACTATTTTCTCAGAGGCACTGATGGCCATACCAAGATGTTAACTTGAATCACAAAATGCACAGTACTTTCATGACACCAGACAAGCTCTACACAAAGCAGCAGAGACCATCACCCAGGTAAAGTAAGATAATGCAAAATATGCATTTGCTTAATTCAAAGAGCCTCAGCCCCATAATTAAGAAATCTCTTCTTGGGGTGCCACCCGTGCTCGATCAGCCCTCTCAGTGGTATAAAAGGGGAACCAAAAAAATGAAAGAAACGTGAAATCAAAATGCTAGCCAAGGCTAAGAATCTCCATACAGCTCTTGTCAATTCACGAATCTTTTAGACTACTTTCCTAAATATGATAAAATAGAAAGCAAGTGTAGGAGAACCAATTCTTGCAAATACCGTTGATATCATATCTCCCAAATACTGTTGATATCGTATCTCCCACAACACTGAATGCTCTGATACAGACCATCTCTTTCTTATACTTGTTTCTGTTCACCTCTTCCTTGTTCTCAACATGAAAACATTATCTTACAAACTCCAGAGAAGGTGAGCTATGGTAGCAACTAAAACAGCAAACAGATTTAACATCAAGAGACTGTTTTGAAGCTGAAGAGCTTTAACTGAGATATGCAACACAAAAGTAGACCAATAATCTGATCCATCAACTTCCTCGGGTTGCTGCACAGAATATGCAGGGACATCATTTCTCTCTCGCACAGATGAAGTTGTTTGCTCTATCAGCGTCAGTGTCACGCACCACAAGAAGAGATCAGAAACGTATTTTTAAGAGTCGATGCTATGGGTCAGGTAATATAGCCGTAAATTTTTCAGGCTGCAGTAACGTGAATAGCAGAACTGTAGAACATTCCTTTGGCAGCACGTCCCAACCTGCTGGATTCCTGCAGCTTTTCCGAATTACTGAAATTCATCTTCTGTCTTTTTGCCTTGGAACAGACTCCTATGAAAGCTGCTGGGAGCCTCCTCCTTGCCGGCTTTCCGCTTTTGTCATCTGTCGTCTGTCTTTTCCTATCTGCTCTACTCGCACGCAACTTAGCCCACCATTCCCTCCTCTTCTAACATCTGTGGTTTGGGCATCTTCTCACTCCTTTTCTGGTCTTTCCAACCATTCCATCAACAACCTTGGAGTTCTGGGGCTGCAAATTCAAACTTGCAAAGGTGAATAACTCTAGTTTTCCATCCCTTTTCCTCTAATTTCTACTAAAGCACTGAGAATGACACATTGTTCTCTCTAACCATCCCCTCATCCCATTACATTGTCCAATATTTCTCAACTGTACACCATGAAAGCCAAGCTTTGGTTATTTAGACAAAACTGACAAATAACAGAGCTAATATTCTTGCAATAGCTACATGATTTTAATACTCCTTCCATACTGGTTCCATGACAATGGCCAAATCCTACAGTTCGCTAACATTAATAAAGAAAAAAAGACAGATGACACCGAAGCAGAATTACACAAATATTCTGGCACTTACAACACAGTAAATTTTCAATTGTTTTTAGAGAGAGAAGCCTATTTCTGTCACACATTTGAGGAGCTGAAGGATCCCTCTTCTATGCATAGCTTTTTCTCCAGATAATGTAAAGTCTCCACAGGAAGAATACTGACTGGAAGAATTCATTTCACTGCTAAGCAACAGCAGACAGAGGTCAATAGCTTTGCAAACTGGCAAAAGATCCCAAAACTCCAGATCTCTAGTTTCAGCAGCAGAATGTTGGGATGATTTGCCTTGGAAAATGGAACAAGTTATATCCTCTACATGTATCCAAACTATGCAAAATGATGGGTGTGGTGAGGAGCAGGAGAGAGGAAAAAGGCCATTAAATGACCTTACCTGTAGCTCTGATATGTAATTTGTTGGTTTTAATATACTACATAGTTTCTGGAGTTTTACCTGGCACAAAGACTGGAGATGCTCTCTATCATCTTACCTTTGCTGTGGTACAAGGATCTTCCAAATTTGATGCTATGGTAACAAACAATTCCAGCTGTTACCTCTCAGTAGCCCAACTGAGAACTATCTAGACATCTCCTGCAATACACATAATGTTTCACCGCTTGAATTAAATCTGATTAGCTATCAAATGCCTCTGCCAGGGAAAGGTATAACATCTCTCTAGTTTCTTTAAAATAAAGTCTAGAAAGTTAACATTTCATGTTCCTCCACTTGTCCACTTGCAGTTAAAAGGCTGTAAACTGCAGAATCAAACGCTCTTGCCAATTCTAGCCACAGGCTGTCAACTTTGGAATAAATAAGGAGTTAATGTGTATTTTTTTTAAAAGGACCCACACTTTTGCATCAGAATCTTTCTAATATAGCACAGATGCACTTACGGATAGAGTTATTAGAATATCAGCTGAGGTATCAACTGTAATTCAGAATTTCCAGAAAGATGAACAAAACCCCAAGGAAACCTGAAAATCAGTTAGAAATTGACTTCCTTCCCTAGAAACAAATACCCAGGTTTCTTCCACTCATGCAATACATTGCAACGAGTAAAGCCATGTTAACAGACGACAGGTCCCTTACAAATAGGGAACGTTCTCTGCAAGTGAGGGAACAGACCTAGATGAAGGACATTTGCGTTATGATCTTGACTGACAGTGAACTTCCATTCATCTCGCTGCATGCCAGGACGTTAGCAAGAGCCAGTAAGAGTTACCACCACATAAAAATCACACCGATAGATATATTTAGTCATTGCGGTTCAAGGAAAACGATTGCTTGCACTGCAAATAAATTTAGCAATTGTTTCCAGTTTCTGCTTTTTCACTGACTCAGGCACAACCCAGCTCCTTCACATTCCAGTAGACTTCAGCTGTCTTTTTTCTCCACTCCTTGTCCACTTCCTTCTTACAACTGCTTTGACCATCTCAATCTTGCACCAGCTATCCCGCAGGCTACATTTCTGAACACTGCAGTCTTGAAGCTATGCATCAGAACACACATCAAGCCTACGCCAACTTATAAAAAATGCAAAATTCTGCCCTTTGTGCCATTTTGTAGGAAACACTAAATAGCGATCATCTTGTACCTGTATTTTGCCTCTACACAAAACTAGACTGAATTGTTGATGCTTTTTAAACAAGTTACAATAAAACATGTATGTGATGTTACTATCCGAGCAGCGTATAGTAGGAAACGTAGTTAAGTGCTAAAAGCCCAAGTAAGGAAGAATTGGAACCAACCTGCCTTTAGGGTTGTGACGTGAGTCTTTTTAGAAGAGTTTAATTTTCAGATCCCAGGACAAGACATTTCACAGAGAATTTTTACTTTGTTTGAAAAGCACCAGCAGAGCAGCACTTACACTTGCCAACTGCAAAACTTCTGATGTGAAAGCCCTCGCTTATACTGAACAGCATCGTACGGTGGTGAATGCACAACTGAACTGAGAAAGAGTTCTGCCTAGTAACATGCCTAAGCATACCTTAGGCAAATAGAGACTGCAGAATACTGTACAGGTGTAAAAAATATGCAGGATAATTTCCACAGAATGATTCAAGAGATCAAAATATACACAGTTCAAAATATATCCTCCTCAAAAGTAAGATCCCCAGGAAGCTTCATGTTAATACAAAAACACTGACAGATGCACAATTCAGAATCATGTAAATTGGCATAGGGGACCCCGAACAAGTATTAAGTTCCTAAAAATGTGGGAATAATCTGGCCTCCTGAATTGTTTCTTCTATTTTGCCATTTTCCTTAAGAACAGAGTTCTCCTGGGATTACCCCTAGACGTTTATACCACCAATACTAAAGGAGGAGACTTCAGAGATGAATTTGCTTATCAGGCAAACGCTTGTGAGTAAATTGTGAGGACAACAGCATTTTCAGTCTGCTGAGAATAAACACATCCAGTCAAGTCCTGAGCAGAATAGAGATAACTGACTGCACTCCAGGTAGCTAACACTTGAAACAATTATCTCAAAGAACCTTTAGCAGACAGCTATTGAAAAAGCAAGCTTACATGGTATATGAAAACCCTACAAGAAATTACAAGACTAAGACTGAAAACATCAAGTAGAATAAACCTTCAAAGTATGGCACCCATATGTTCTTTGGTTTTAATAAAGGTCATTCTTGAATGGACCTGCTTCATGGAAGAGCTTTCGGTTTCAGACCTGATGGTGCCTAAGTGCTCACTTATTTTCCCTGAATGATGCAGAATAGTTCAACTCCCTGGAGCACGTAATCCATCAGGTAAATAAATACAGGAATTCACATATTGCCATGGTAACAGGAAACCCAAGCAGAATCTGTGACCTTCTCCACTCTTTCTGGGCATCCCTATTTTGGGCTTCAGATCAAAACTGTAAGACTAACTAGGGTGAGAGCAAATACCTCCTGAAAGTGAAGACAAAAAGTCACAGCTCTACAGCAACAAAACACCAACACTGGATGATGCCATTCTTTCTCTTCAAGTCAGTGGGGAGTCTGCTTCCAAAAAGTATTTGGAAGTCTCCTGGCTGGAGCCTAACGAAACAGGCAGTCTAATGCTAGTGAAAACAAAATATACCATCTTATTCCACATTACCAGATGGCTTCCCTTCACTCCAAAGCAGTGCTCTGAATCGCTCTACAGTGACCCTTCTGTTGATTAACAACAGTACAGAGAGGCTCCAGAGGGAGCCTCATCCGCTCTTCTTGGTGGACAGGATGGTAGCTGTTATCTCTAATCATTTGTTATTGTTCTTTATTAAGTGCCGACAAGGTGTTTCATTTAAGGACCCAGGGAGCAGATGTATGCAAGACCTCTAGGGATCTAACCCTATAAAATAACATTTCTTTTCCCAGCAGCCCAAGTAGATGAACATGAGAGTCAAACCAAAGCCCAAGCCCATTCCGAAGTTTGTCAGGATGGCTTGTTATCAGGCAACAGCCTATTTTATTTACAACATAATGAGTTTTGCATGTATTTCCGTTCCCATAAGAAAAAAAACAAATTCAAATGTACGCAAATACACAGACCTTAGACCTCACAGCGTTTGTTTCATGACTCTATATCCTTTGTTCTGCTACTGTATACATTTTGACAAATATTATCCCAGAATTACTGTGGTATTACAGACTGTGTTTATTCGGTGACGCTATTAACTGAACTGTTTGTGTCAATCAGAAGTTCAAACACTCAAAAACAGTGAGCAAGACTGTACTGCACTGAAACAGCTGGCTTCCAGCCCTCCTTCTCTCCCCTTCCCCATTTCTTTCTCCCCCAGTTTATATTTGGAATGGATTTAATTTTTTTTTTTAAATACCCTTCTTAAAGAAATGAAAATACAAGCAGTTGAACGAGGACAGTTTCCCAGATTTACAGTTTCTCTTGTTCAGCAAATCATCACTACAACACACACCCACTAGAAAGAATGCCTCCACATCAAGGCTTCACCCATTGCATCTTCAAAACTGTACATTTACAGCACTGACCTGGGGACGGATCCTGCATGATGTCTTGAGTTCTTCAATGGGAGTTGTGTGTTGCAAGGTCGGGTCTCTAGGTTGCGCAGCATATGAGTTTTGTATGGTATTTTTTGGCCTTTCTGTTATATTGTTTATGGAACCGCACTGCGTTTGTGTGTGTCTACAGAGTCATCTTCCCGCGTTTGAACTCTTCACGCTGCTTCGCTGGTGTGGAGTTATATTTACTATTCTCACAGGGTTATTTACTGCACGCGAATAAACAAAACGTGATCACTTTTTTTATACATCTGTAATTACTGTCTATAGCACTATCAGCAGTTACTAAAATCCCAAACCAAATTCACCTCTAGCATAAACAAGTGGCAATTATTTTAGAACTGGCCCCAGGTCTATATATGCTACTAACACCTTCCTTATTCAGTTACCCACTTCCCAGACAAACAGTTGCAGCAATATACCAGTAAGCATTGAAAAGACATAGCCAGAATCCCAAAGCAAAGCGTAATGTTGCGATTCTATGTAAGGGATTGTGCATCAGATTAACCTATGATATTTCTGGAACAACATTTGTCCCATGATGTGATGCACACTTGTTAAGACCATAACTTAGCACTAAGAGCTGGAAACATGCCTACGTACTGCACTCAAAAGCCGGCTGCCAGTCTGCTTATCCCTGGAGGCCGCTCCAGAACCCGTATCACAGGAGAACATATTCGTACACAGTGCAGCGCAGAAGCCAGAACAAACCAGAATCAAATGATCAAAACCAGAAAGCAATGCTACCAACTTTACTCCTTTGAAACAGGAATCTTTCCTAAATCGGTGGCTGCTGTACTGGAAAGCCTGAATGCTGTACTTCGCACATCCTGACTGCTACCCTGCCTTCCCCAGTAGGAAGCTGCCTTGCTATTCCTTACAATAAAAAAATACAAAACAGCATTGATTTTTCTCTGCTAATTAAATGCAACATAATTAAACTAAATAACTTCACTGCTTGATTTGCAAAACACTAATTGAATCTTTAAACATACTACTCCCGCTACACAGAAAAACAGGGGCATTCAACCATCTAAAGTGACAACTGAGAACCAGACACGACTCCAGAAGCACAGAGAGACAATATGATCCGTGCTTGAACATTGCCTTGTGAGAGCAGAAGAGATCTCAGCAGCCTCCCCTGGCTGGCTCTAGCTGAGCACCCTAGGCAGAGGGAAGAGCTTTGCAAGAGGTGGGAAAAAATGAGCACGTTCCCTCTGACATTTGCCCACGGACTCATCTTTCCTGACCTTGCACAAACACCAGAAGAGGAAAGTTGGAGAAGTTGCAATTTATCATTGCGTGTAGGCCCCAAAGCGTTGCAGCGCCCCGGCTTTGCTGATGCTTTGCTACATGAAAAGGACGGCAGGGGTGCGGGAAAATAAAAAATAATAAATAAATAAAAGGGAGAAAGAAGGAAAAAGCAGAGGAGAAGACAAAAAGCCTGACCCGAACGGCGCC